>NC_057804.1:426530821-426583273 GCF_018294505.1 Triticum aestivum | reverse complement strand
GCGAGTGCCTGCGGGCCAGGGCGGCGGCGGCTCGGGCCCGGGCGAGCTGCGCCTGGGCCTGCAGGGCCGCGGGAGGTGGGAGGAAGGCTGCGGGGCGCGTGGCGCTCTCCCGTTGGCTGGGAGGCGACTGGAGCGGCGGCGCTGGCGAGTGGGACGGCGCCAAGTGGCGGACGGGAGGTGGCCGGGCACGGAAAACGAGGCGTCGGCGGCTGGGAGGTTAGGGGAGGAGGCTAGGGGTAGGTTTAGCCCGAAAATGGACGTGGGGGTGTCCATTTATAGGTAGGAGGGGCTAGGTTAGGGGAAATTGGGGGCTTTCGGAGCCCTCCGATCGTAATCCAACGGATCTGATCGCGAGGGGGGGTTGGCAGGCCTAGGTGGGCTGTGAAGAGAGGTTGGGCTGAGTGGAGAGAAGAGAGAGAGGCCCAGCGGCAGGTTTCGAAGACCGAAACATCCGACGAAGGTACCAGCAACGGTACCGCTATATTTAACGGTTGGGCTATCAAATGGACTCTGAATGCGATGAAACTTGGCAGGCGCTCTGTCTACACTATAATAAGACCGCACGACAAGTTGCAACCCATTCCGAGAACATTTTTATGCCACTTATAAAATAATATTTCGGAGGTGCCGCGGGCGCGTGCGAGAGTGTCGGGGCTCGGAATGGACAACGGAGAGAACCGGCGGAACCCGAACGGATGCAAGTTTTATGAAAACGATGCCGATGCAATGCGAATGATGCTATGAGACAAGATGCATAACAAGAACAAAATGTAAAACAACAGACAAAAACCCAACCACGGAGGAAAATAATAAATCACATCTCCGGAAAAGGCAAGAGTCGGAGTTACGAATATGGAAAGTTGTATCCGGGGCGTTACAACACTCCACCACTACGAGAGGATCTCGTCCCGAGATCTAGGATGGCATCGAAGGGAAACGGAAGAGGAAGAGAAGAGGTAAACTAAGTTGCTTCTTTGACAAACGAGTGAAACCATGAACCTTGAGAGGTTGAGCAATATAAAAGAAAGAGTACAACAGAGATGAACGAGATTGCAAACAATCTGTTAGAAAAGAGGAACAAGGAACATTACGATAACTTGAAGGTTGCAAAGACATGAATCAAGAGTTTAATTGACAAGATAGGGTTCAAAACCACTCCGGTTACAACAAGATGAGAGAGGAAGAATTCGGGCAGCACTCCGGTTGAACATGGAAGGAATAGAACATGAACTTGAGAAGATGGGAAGATACTCGATGAAATCAACAACACACTGCCTCCGGAACTATTGAAGGAATGGCACAAGGGGTAAGAAGGATTTCAGACAGCACTCCGATTGAAACGATAGGCAAAACTTGATAATATGAAAAGAACTTGAAGAGATGACACCACACTCCGGTTAAATGGAGAAGCAAGGAGAAGAACATAATCTTGCCAAAGCAAGATGATGAGTGAAAAGAGCAACATCACAATGCCTTCGGAACGAAAGAATAGAAGCTAGATTGTTGGGATAAAGGGGCGGAGAAGAAAATGACAATTTCTGCCGCAAATGAGCTTGGAAAGCATCCTTGCAAAGAAGGATTGAACGGAGTTGTTGGAAAACCAACAACGAAAAGAATAAGCTTGTAGTGGGCTTATGGAAAACATCCCGAAATTATGAGGTGACAACCGGACATTAACGGAAACAATTGCTTGTTTGAGATCAACGAAGAGATGAAAAACCTCTTCCACCAAGGAGGATAAAGAGCAAGCTTGGGTCATGCATAATCACCACAAATAGCAACAACCCTTAAGGAAAGGCTTTAGGTGAAATATAACCCAAGATACTCCAACGAAGAAGTTGATTGGACTGAGAAGAACTCATGCTCGAAGGAGTTGATGGGTTTAACTACCTCATTCTTGACAACATATGAATCATGAAACATGAATGAAATTGTCAAGAGTGACATAACACCACCTCAAAAGATATTGAAGAAGGAATTGCACTTCGAAATGCAAGAAGAAGAATACTTGAACGCCTCAAAACAAAACATGTGTTGAGCACCATGTTTACTTTTGAGAATAGCTTGGCGGATCATAGCTTCGAGAGAAATCTTGAAGAACAATATGAGAATGAAAGAAATCCTTGATGAACCACCATGTTGAGCCTTCGTGAGAACTCCGGTAATAAAATCAAAGGATGATAACAAAGAAAGAGATGTTGAAAACACAAGGTGAAGCCTTGCGATGATTTAGATGGAGCTTTGCGACGATATAACCGAGAAAACTTGGAACTCCGGAAAGAAAAGATGAATATTAGAACCGAGAATTACTTCATCATGAACAATCTCCGGAAGAAGGAATTAATCACTTGGATGAAACAATAATAAGAATTATGTCATGCCTATCCTTCACCAATTTAAATTGATGACAAGCAACGGATTTGGCATACTACTTATTCTCGTAGAAAGGATGGATTAAGAGAGATATAGCGCAAACTTGAGAAGGTATTGATGGAACCACCGGTTGGATTTGTTAACAATGAATGAATTGATATGATAACAAAGGAAGAGGAATCTTGAATGAACTACCGTAAGAATTGAAAATGAAAGTGGCAAAGGCACAAATCACCGGGAAGAATTGGAAAACGAATGAATATACTTGAGGGGATTTAGATACATGAGAACGAAGAGATCATGAACTGATTAGAGGATATTTGAACGATTCACCGGAAGAATTCGAGAACGAGAGCTAAACGCTGAGAATTAATAATTATGAGATGATTGGCTCCGGAGAATGAAACTGAAAAGGATCCTGAATTACTCCGGATGGTGAAACGAATTCTCACAATCGAAAACAATTATGAGAGGATGGCATCAAGCTTGAACCATGAATCTCTAGAAGAACGGGTAAGGATTTAAGAGGAACTCTTCATCGGTCTTCAAAATCCAAGAATGACGACGATAAACACCACCATGAATTGTTGAGACACTCCGGAAGGATTACAACAAAAGGTTGAGCCAAAGATGAAAAGAATTTGAAAACGGCCTTGGAAACGATCTGACTGATGAAATTCATTCTTATGTCAAACTCGAAAAGAATTGAGAACAACTCCGGGGACATTAGAAGAGTCAGGTAAGATCCTGGAAAAAGACCTGTGGGTTAGGGCCCACTAAAAGATACACCGTTGAACAATTGATTGAAAGGGGGGATTGCACCGGTTGAATTAAATGACTTGAATGAGATAACATCCTCGAAATATCTTGAACGGATTAAGAATGGAAACACAAGTCTTGTGAGATATCTTCATCACTCCGGATAAGAATAGAGAGAGGTGAACAATTAAGAGGTGCACCGACGTGAGAGAGCATTAGGAACGAGGAAAGGAATATGATCAACACTGAAAGCTTGAATTAAATCCACCGGAGAAGAAAAAAAAGAACGAAGGATGATGAACTTAAAACTGTTGAGCATCTTCTCGGGAAATCACTGAATAAGAACATTGATTGAAAAGAGTGAAGAGACTTCACATGAATAAATGGATACTTGATTATAATATATGAGTCCTTGAAGAAAAGGGGTGGGAGGGTGGGGAAACACAAAGACAACTTGGGACGAATGGAAGAAACACCGTTGAGAAAACTTAGAATTGATCTTGCGGATGTTGAAAATGATCGGCTCCACTTGAAGAGAAGCACACCGGTTGGAAAGAATTGACATGACAACCTCAATGATCAAGAAGGATTAGAAATCACATAGAAATATGAGAACACCGTTTAGGAAAGGTATGGATTCAACACTTGACATTGAAGCAACTCGAATACCACAAATAAAACAAAAACAAAGGATTTGGCTTGCAGAAATAAGCCGGAACAAACATATGATAGAGATTCCGTCCGAAGTTTTCGTGGTGGGGCCCACACGGGCTTGAGTGTACAGCACCATCATGTACAAGGCAGTGCACATGACATACGAAGTGTCCCCGAACCAGCATAGCCAAGGGTTCTTTAAGACACAACGAGACCACTGTAAAAACAACCGTGGAAAGGCGGACCACTAGACATCGAACCCCAATCTCATATCATGCATCTGTCGAAAAGATATTCTAGGAGCTACTTGAATTCCCACCTATAAAACTCCCGAAACTTTCTGGTTATGCAATCTGGTGTTGGGGATACAGGGGAAGCAATATATCTCACCCAAAGTAACAATCCCTACATCCAGCTGTATCCATCCGTCAACACATAACCAAGAAACCTTCGGAAATCGTGCACCTCAACCTTCAAAAAGCATCCGTTATACGAGTTATGGCAATACTCCTGAGCTCGCCCCAGTACTGGGTTATTGGGGTTATCTCACCAAAAACTGTACAAAAGAGATTTTCGATGTCGGCAAAGCTCAGGTATTCCAGAACTGCAACGATAAAATTGTGACGACAACACCTCAGAGCTTGACTCCCTGGGTCAAAGCCACATAAATAGACAGGAGGCACCAAGAACAATGTTCTCCTCACAAAACCATCGGAACAATTCCAAGATACCCACGTGATCCTAAAAAAAATTTAGTGAAATTTGAGGAGAGGAAAGACAAAACATCTACGTCAGGAGTCCTCACCAGAGCGACGAAGGGACTGAAGAGTAAAAAGAATTCCTACTCTCCGATATATATAATCCTAAGACTCAAAATAGATTTTTTTTCTAGACTCAACAATGGCCAACAATCAAGGGGGCTCCTATGGTCGGTCGAGGCTCTGATTACCAACTTGTCACGCCCAATATGTGACCCTATCCAAAAGGAACTCGAAGGTCCCACCAAGGATAGACCCGCATATTGAAACGCTTTTGCAAGGTGGATATCATTACATCAACATTACATAATAGATGGGGATACATACATAAGGCATACAATGCCACACGAATACAACATCACAATACATTAGATCATCATCCGACTACGGATGGAACACAAACAGAAACTCAAACGACATCCACCCTGCTAGCCCAGGCTGCCGACCTAGAACCTATCCCCTTATCAAAGAAGAAGCAGAAGAAGAACTCAACGCAAGCAAGCATCGCTCTCGCGTCATGATCATCGCATAACCTGTACCTGCAACTGTTGTTGTAGTAATCTGTGAGCCACGAGGACTCAGCAATCCCATTACCATGGGTATCAAGACTAGCAAAGCTTAAAGGAAAGTAAGGGGTAAAGTGGTGAGGCTGCAGCAGCGACTAAGCATATATGGTGGCTAACATACGCAAATAAGAGCGAGAAGAGAGCAAGCAGAACGGTCATCAACTAGTAATGATCAAGAAGTGATCCTGAACTCCTACTTACGTCAAACATAACCCAGAAACCGTGTTCACTTCCTGGACTCCGCCGAGAAGAGACCATCACAGCTACACACGCGGTTGATGTGTTTTAATTCGGATCTGGTGTCAAGTTATCTACAACCGGACATTAACAAATTCCCATCTTCCTATAACCGCAGGCACGGCTTTCGAAAGATTATACCCTGCAGGGGTGTCCCAACTTAGCCCATGACAAGCTCTCGCGATCAACGAAGGAATAGACCTTCTCCCAGGAAGACCTGATCAGACTCGGAATCCCGGTTTACAAGACATTTGGACAATGGTAAAACAAGACCAGCAAAGCCGCCCGATGCGCCGACAATCCCGATAGGAGCTGCACATATCTCGTTCTCAGGGTAACACCGGATGAGCAATCTGTACAACTAAAACCAGACCTCAAGTTTCCCTGAGGGGGCGCTGCAAAGGGCTCTAGTTCGGACCAACACTTAGACAAGCACTGGCCCGGGGGGACTATAATAAAGATGACCCTCGAGAGAGCGACTCCCAAGGGAAAAGTAGGTGGTGGTGAGGCAAATGGTAAAAGTCAATATTGGGCCTTGCTGGAGGAGTTTTATTCAAAGCGGACTGTCAAGGGGGTCCCATAAATCACCCGACCGCATAAGGAACGCAAAATCCGGGAACATAACATCGGTATGACGGAAACTAGGGCGGCAAGAGTGGAACAAAACACCAGGCATAAGGCCGAGCCTTCCACCCTTTACCAAATATATAGATGCATTAATAATATAAGAGATATTGTGATATCCCAACCAAAATCATGTCCACCATGGAGCAATCTTCAACTTCACCTGCAACTAGCAACGCTATAAGAGGGCTGAGCAAAGCGGTAACATAGCCAAGCAACGGTTTGCTAGGAAGGGTGTCAAAGGTTAGAGGTTCATGGCAATTTGGGAGGCTTGATGAGCAAAAGATAGGTAACACAGCATAGCGATAGAATGAAGCAACTAGCATAGCAATGATAGTAGTGAGATCCAGGGTAGCGGTCATCTTGCCTGAAATCCCGCAAGGAAGAAGAACGAGTCCATGAAGAAGACGAACGGACGTAGTCGAACGAATCCTCACAATCGCAACGTTACCGGAACTAAGAAGCAACACCGGAAAGAAACAAACAACATGGTAAATGCACAAGCATAAACATGGCATGATGCGCAAACAAGTATGATGCATGTCCGGTTTAATGAGGCATGGCATGGCAAGCTGCAACACACAATACTACAAATTAAGTGGAGCTCAATATGCAACGAGTTGCATATTGACAAAACACCACATCAATTATTTAGTTCTCTCTCGGTTTTGTACCCAACAATATTAAATGTTGTTAAACATGGCAAGGGGGTGAAGCATAAGAAAACTACCTATCTAAGCAAGTTTAAATGAGGCCGGAACCACAAAACAACAATTCCGGAAAATCTCCATATGCATATTTTAGATTCGGTACTGTTCTGCCTATTACATGATTTTAGAGTTGTTAAATAGGAAAATAAAGTGTACCATGTTAAACTAGGCATTTCTCCACCCCATTTACATATAAAGTTTATTAAATTCGGAGCTACGGTTATTTAGTTATGAAATAAATCATTTTAACATGGCATTTATGCAAATTAACACAACCAGCATTTTAAACATTTTAAATATGGATGAAAATGGCATATTATTAATCTACACAATTTTCTGAGCATTTGACATATATAAAGTTTTTTAATCCGATGCATGGTTTAATAGTTATTAAATGCATGAAGTTAAAGGGGGTTTTCTGTAAATCTGTAATTCCCTGGATAAATAGCAAATTCGCAGAACGGAAAAAAAACCACATCGGGCCGGATCTAGCTGGCCCAAGAGTGCACAGGGGAAGGGCTGGGGGACTGCTCACCATGGGCCAAGCCCAGGTCGGTGGAGATGGCCGAAGCAGGCCGGAGCAGATGGGTCAGCGGGGGGGCGCGGCCCACGTGCAGCCCACACGCGGTGGCAGTGCGTGTGCTCGCACGCACACGAGAGCACGCATGCCGGTGCGGCCATGGTGCAGGGCGGCGGCTGCACTGGCCGGCGGGGAGGCTAGGAGGAGGCCAGGGTTACGGGAATAGGCGGATCCGGGCAACGGCGATGGTGGGCGGAGCTCCGGGAGGCACAGCACTCCGGCGGCGGCTCCGTGGGTGGCGGCGCTTCTTGGAAAGAGGGAGAGAGAGCGAGCCGGTGAGGGAGAGGGAAGGAGAGGGAAGGAGGAGAAGGGGCGGGCGGCGCTGGCCTGGCAGGGCGGCACGGGTGCTCCGGCGAGGGTGCTCGCCGGCGGGAGGCGGCAGCGGTTGCCGGCGTCGGGCAGATCGGGCGCGGCCGAGCCCTCCTGCTCGGGGACGAGGGGAGCAGGCGCTGGGCGTGGGCGAGTGCCTGTGGGCCAGGGCGGCGGCGGCTCGGGCCCGGGCGAGCTGCGCCTGGGCCTGCAGGGCCGCGGGAGGTGGGAGGAAGGCTGCGGGGCGCGTGGCGCTCTCCCGTTGGCTGGGAGGCGACTGGAGCGGCCGCGCTGGCGAGTGGGACGGTGCCAAGTGGCGGACGGGAGGTGGCCGGGCACGGAAAACGAGGCGTCGGTGGCTGGGAGGTTAGGGGAGGAGGCTAGGGGTAGGTTTAGCCCGAAAATGGATGTGGGGGTGTCCATTTATAGGTAGGAGGGGCTAGGTTAGGGGAAATTGGGGGCTTTCGGAGCCCTCCGATCGTAATCCGACGGATCTGATCGCGAGGGGGGGTTGGCAGGCCTAGGTGGGCTGTGAAGAGAGGTTGGGCTGAGTGGAGAGAAGAGAGAGAGAGGCCCAGCGGCAGGTTTCGAAGACCGAAACATCCGACGAAGGTACCAGCAACGGTACCGCTATATTTAACGGTTGGGATATCAAATGGACTCTGAATGCGATGAAACTTGGCAGGCGCTCTGCCTACACTATAATAAGACCGCACGACAAGTTGCAACCCATTCCGAGAACATTTTTATGCCACTTATAAAATAATATTTCGGAGGTGCCGCGGGCGCGTGCGAGAGTGTCGGGGCTTGAAATGGACAACGGAGAGAACCGGCGGAACCCGAACGGATGCAAGTTTTATGAAAACGATGCCGATGCAATGCGAATGATGCTATGAGACGAGATGCATAACAAGAACAAAATGCAAAACAACAGACAAAAACCCAACCACGGAGGAAAATAATAAATCACATCTTCGGAAAAGGCAAGAGTCGGAGTTACGAGTATGGAAAGTTGTATCCGGGGCGTTACATCTCAATACCATGTTCTCCCCCTCTCTTGTGGAGATCTATTTGATGTCTCTGAATTCTTTTATGTATGATTGAGTTATCTTTGCAAGTCTCTTCGAATTATCAGTTTGGTTTGGCCTACTAGATTGATCTTTCTTGCTGTCGGTGTCAAAACCAGCGGATCTCGGGTATGGGGTCCCGATCTGTGCGTCAAGGCTAATGGTAACAGGAAGCAAGGGACACAGATGTTTACCCAGGTTCGGGCCCTTTCGATGGAGGTAAAACCCTACTTCCTGCTTGATTAATATTGATGATATGGGTAGTACAAGAGTAGATCTACCACGAGATCATAGAGGCTAAATCCTAAGAGCTAGCCTATGATGGTATGATTGTAATTGTGATCGGCCTTCTAAGGACCAACCTCTCCGGTTTATATAGACATCGGAGAGGGCTAGGGTTTACATGGAGTCGGTTACAAGGAAGGAAATATAATATCCGGATCGCCAAGCTTGCCTTCCACGCAAAGAAGAGTCCCATCCGGACACGGGCCGAAGTCTTGAGTCTTGTATCTTCATGCTTCAATAGTCCGGACGTTGTACACAGTCCGGCCGTCCGGATACCCCCTAATCCAGGACTCTCTTAGTAGCCCCTGAACCAGGCTTCAATGGCGATGAGTCCAGCGCGCAGTATTGTCTTCGGCATTGCAAGGCGGGTTCCTCCTCCGAATACTCCAAAGTGGTTATCGAACACGTAGGCCGTGTCCCGATCTGCAAGATGATCTTCACATGGTATAGATCTGATTTGCTAGCAATCTTCGTGCGTCGTGCCCTTGCATCGTGGCTTGGTCCAACGCGAACCGACGTTTCCTACCCCACAACGACTCATGTTACGAGGCAGTTTTATTGGCACGTCCCGTCGAGGCAGAGATCGTGTCCCTTTTATTACGGGATTTTCCATCAATATGAGCGTGCATGACCCCACGACGGCTGTTAGTATAACCCCGTGTGTTTTTAGATAAGCCTCAAACGGTCACACCGGGGACTCTTGATATTCACCTTCTTTGTAAAGGGGTCGAGACCTACGCCTCTTTTTTCACCTTCATCGTGCCTTCTCGCACCTCGAGTTCTAACACCCAAAACCTAAGCTCCACTCCTCCGGAATCCTCCAATATGTCCGGATCTGACCCTCAAGGCCGATGGGTGGCCTCCTCGATCGAAGAGAAGGACATTGCAAAGCTTAGGGAGGTCGGATACCTGACCGCAGATATCCAGCACAGGCTTCCTGCTCCAGGGCAGGTCATCCCTATGCCGGAGCCCAATGAGTGTGTCGTTTTCGTCCCACACTTCCTCCACGGTTTGGGTTTCACCCTCGATCCCTTTGTGAGGGGGCTCATGTTCTATTATGGGCTGGATTTTCATGATCTGGCTCCAGACGCTATCCTCCATATCTCGTCGTTCATTATCATGTGCGAGGCTTTTCTCCACATCACCCTGCACTTTGGCTTATGGCTCAAGACCTTAAATGTGAAGCCGAAGATGATCAGGGGGCGACATGTGGAGTGCGGAGGTGCTGTAATAAGCAGAAACACCGACACCCCATGGCCGGAGGGTTCTTTCCCAGAAGTATCTGATGTATGGCAGCGGAGGTGATTTTATGCTACGGCCCCAAGGGGCACGAAGTGGGTAGCCACCCCTGAGTTCCGCTCGAGCCCTCCATCGCAGTTGGCATCCTGGACAGACGTAGGACGGAATTGGGGGCCTGCAGGTGATGTACCAATACTGCAGAACTGCATCCGGGAGCTTCTCGAGAGGGATATCAACCTTGTCAGCATAATGCAAGTGATGTTAATCCGGCGGCTGTTGTCGTGCCAACGCCGGCCTCTCCGGATGTGGGAGTTCAATCTGGAGGGTCCGCGGACTATCAAGCACGTCTTCGGCTTGAAGCCCGAAGAGATGTGCAAATTATTCTTCGGACAAAAAGTAGTATGTCTGGACACCATCGAGGATGCGGGCCTAAGCTGCAATCGCCTAGATACCCAAGTAAGTAGCCTTGTTACCGGACACCCTGTTTTGTATTTATCATGACTGTTCATTCTGACAATCATCCGCGTCCAGGAATGGCTCAGCAAGGCGGAGAGAATTAGGTGTCCGGCACCGCTTCCCGAAGTCTCGCCCGTCCCCACTATGGCCAAGATGCTCGACCGGGTACTCAGTAGAATGCCCTCGGGGAAAGACAAGGGGAGGGATGAAGAATCCGAACCCCAGACGCTACGCATCCGAACTAGGGGAATTGTTACCTCCCCCGGGGAGGATAGTCGAGGAGGAGAGGCTAAGGCCTCCTCCCCGCGCGGGAAGAAGAGGGCCGCCTCTGAAGATTTGGAGGCGGAGATGCCCAAATTAGGGAAAAGACATCCCCAGGGGGACTTGCCCCGACGGGCACCCTCACCGCACCATGCCCTCCAACGGGCCGGCCCTCCACCGAGCTGTAAGTCAATTTACGATCCGAAGGTACTGTGTTTCTCCTGGATCAATAACTAGGGTTCAACTTTTTCCAGTCCGGTCAGCAGCTCCTCTCAATAGGGTTCGTCTTCGAGGGACCTTCCTATGGAGATGATGGAGAGCGAAACCCCACCCCTTCCCCGACTCATGAAGCAGGCGACGCCGAGGTGTCGTCACGGAGGGGTCTGGATCTGCCGAAGCCGGAAGTCAATCCGTCAGCCGCCCTGCACCCGGAGCATTTGGCTACAACAAGGGGCGATGAAAGGAGCCCGACGCAGTTCGATGTCCGGCTGGACGTACTGACGGGCTTACTGGAGCGAGCTGCGTTCTCAAAGGAGCGCCGCTCATTAATGAGCGCGGTGCTCAAGAAGATTTCATCCACTACAAGCGGTTTGAATGAAGCATTCACAAGCCTACTCAGAGGCTTTGAGGTACGTAATGAAGAGTGCACTGTTTCTTTGGCTGTGAGGCACGCGGTAGGTGTGCTCCATATAGATAGTAGCCCCTGAGACTCTGGTTGACTACCCTAGGCAGCAAACGGAGGGTCATAAACCAATGATTTATGTTGTAAATATGTGCAGTTACCTATGGGTCTGGCCGCAGGCCCGTCCATTGAAGTTGCCGAACTGACGAGGCAAATTGGGTCAGTTGATGCCGATATCACTCTGATGAATGAGCGGCTGGATAAATCACAAAGTATGTGTCCTGTCTTTCCATTGCATAGGAAAATATTAAGGTGGCACATAGTAATGTAATATGTTCGGACTGCAGATGGTGTTGCTGCCGTGGAGGCCCTAAGGGCGGAACTTGCTCTAGCCAAGGAACAGGCTCGGGTGAGCAATGCGGCTGCCCTAAAGGCGGCCGAGGAATTGAGAGCCGAACAGGCTGCTCATCGCCGAAGCGAGGAAAAGATAGCCGAAATGGCTATCGAGTTAAAAAATGTCGCTGGCCGGTATGAGCTCCTGAAAAAGGAGCATGAGGATAAATCGGCTGACCTGAGCAAGGCTCTTAATGCCACCAAGGAAATATGGACCGAGCTCAGAGGTGCGCGGGAGGAGCTTCAACAGACCGGTAAAATCGCGGCTGGGGGCTCCTATTTGCTGCGGACGAAGTTCTTCGATCTGAAGTACGCTCCCCTGGATGGACGCTGGAGTTTGGCGGACGCCTACGCGGACCTGGCGAAGAGTACGGCTGATGCTGTGGAGTTCTTCAAAGATCAGGGTGAGAAGGAGGTGGAGAAGCTTTTCTGGTCGCAGTTCAATGCTCCCACTCGCCCGCTGCCATTAAGTGATAAGATGGCTACTGTAGCGGAGCTTCACAGGCTGTCTGGTCTTGCAATGCGGTCTGTAATAGACCATCTTTGGCCGAAGGGGCCTAAGCCGGACAGTTACTTTGGTTTGGTGCAACAGTTCCTTGGGGCCGTGCCTCGGATCGATGCCATGAGGAGGTCAGCATGCATAGAAGGTGCGCAGATGGCCCATGCCCGCGTTAAAGCGTATTGGACGGATATGGATGCCACTATGATAGCGTCTCAGGATCCGGTCGGGGGCCAATATCCGGCCAGGCACTACTTGGCGCAGGTCACAGAGGGTGCCCGCCTGATAGAGGCGCAGTGCCCAAAGAATCTCCTATTCGAGTGATGATTCAAATCATTGTAAAAACAATGTTTATTTTGATTAGAAGGATATATAATGTTTGTCTGAAAATATGACTGTGTCCCCTGTGCGGCCGTTTATATATATGTATATATATATGTGGGCAATCCGAAAGTTAGTAGTCGTTGGCTTCAACCCCCACGCATACAATGCAGGGGTGTTCGCAAAAAAAAGTGCTTGATCACTCTTTATCCAACGTCTTGGTCCGGCAAGGAGGTGATCGCACGTCGAACTAGGCAACCGGACAATATAGCTGTAACACTTTCGCTTAGCCGCGGAATTCTAACGTTGGGGCTACTATGTAGCCCATGGTACCTTCGCGTGCATCCGAATACGGGCGCATATGTACCTGGCCGGGAAATGGCCCTTTGTTAATGAGGAGGAATCCTAGAGATTCCGGTGAGTCGTAGAGTGGTTGACCAGTCTCTTGCTGTATCATGACAGTCAGTTTTCGGCTTTCTCTACTGAGGTGCTCATCCGGAATAACCAGGGCACAATTGCAGTAGTTCTCCTTTGGCCACCTTAGCCGATAATAACGGAACATAAGGCGGCAAACCCAGGAGCCGGGCAAACCCAACATTTGACCAAAGACATGATTCGGAGCTGATGCATATAAGGCCAAACTCGTGACGCCGAACACTCCCGAAGGTATTCGGACTTTATAACAGATGATGGGCTCAAGAATGCCCATTCATTATAAACCCTGTATTTCCAGGTACGT
Source organism: Triticum aestivum (assembly GCF_018294505.1). Classification (NCBI taxonomy): domain Eukaryota; kingdom Viridiplantae; phylum Streptophyta; class Magnoliopsida; order Poales; family Poaceae; genus Triticum; species Triticum aestivum. The sequence continues at coordinate 426,569,821 of NC_057804.1, read as the reverse complement.
GCGTTAACATGTCGTGGTGAAATGCCAAAAACGGCAGTATCCTCTATGGGTATGGAACCCATGGGATGGTTAAACAACAAGAGGCAATAGAAAAGGTTTACACAGGGGCTTAATCTAAAAAGAAACATGTTGAATGGGGCCCTGCTGCACGTTTGCGCCTTTGTCTCCGTTGTGCCGCATCCTGGAAGGGTATCGCGCGAACGTTGTCTGCGGAAAAGGGAAACTCATAGAAGAGTGCAACGTAAGTATGCAATGGATAGTAAGAAATGTAAGATGCTGGCCTGCCAATAAGGTTGAGCCAAGTGTGGGGCTTTACTATTAGCCCGTGGTGCCCACTATAGGATTACATATACGGTGCCCTGGTTTGATATGGGCTGCCGGACTCGTCTAACCGTGTCCGTGGTCTTAGCGACCCATCATATTTTTGTTAGAGGCCGCTTATAGTCCAGCCGCTAGGGTCGTTGCGTATTCCTCTGCGCGCGAAGAGCGCTCTGTTATTCTGCTAACGGTGATGATGCCGCGTGGACCGAGCATCTTAAGTGTAAGGTAGCCATAGTGCAGCAATGCGTTGAAGCGGGCGAAGGCCGTTCTTCCAAGCAATGCTTGATGGCTGCTTTGGAAGGGTGCGATTATGAAGACTAATTCTTCGCTTCTGGAGTTGCCTGGAGAGCCGAATGTTACCTCCAGTATGACAGAGCCCCTGCTGTAGGCTTCAACGCCTGGTATCACCCCTTCAAAGGTGGTATTGATCTTGCTGATTCTGGATGATTCTATCCCCATCCTGCGGATAGTGTCCTCATAATTGAGACTGCTGCCGCCGTCCATGAGGACATGAGTGAGATGGTATTCGTCGATTATTGGGTCAAGCACCAAGGCATTTGATCCTTCGCGCCGAATACTAGTTTGGCCGTCCAGGCGATCGATAGTGATCGAACAGGACATCCAGTGGTTAGGTGTGAGTACGATGGGCTCTATATTGTGCGCATCTTTATGGGCGTGTTCATGCCTTCCCAAGGATGTGCGAGTCGTGTGGATCATGTTCACTGTTTTAACCTCTGGCGAGAATTTTTTCTGTCCCCCAGTGTTCGGCTAGCAAGGTTCATCCTCGTCTTCACTTGGTGTTTCCCTTCCCTTGTGTTCAGCGTTTAGTTTGCCGGCCTGCTTGAAGACCCAGCACTGTCTGTGCGAGTGGTTCGCAGGTTTGTCGGGGGTGCCATGAATTTGGCATAGTCTGTCCAGAACTCTGTTCAGACCGGACGGTCCCTCTTTACTGCCTTTAGATTGCTTATTTTGCTGGTTAGGTCGAGGGCCCCTGAATCCGGCATTAACCGTTGTGTTGTCCAGGCTCTCTTCCTTGTTTTGGTGTTTGTTTTTATTACGCCGTGGCTTCCCGTTGCCATCCCTTATTTCGGATGTGCTGGGGTCGCTTGTGCCTTTACGGGCTAGCCAGCTATCTTCACCCGCGTAAAAGCGAGTCATAAGGCTTGTTAGGGTTGCCATTGTCCTAGGCTTTTCTTGGCCGAGGTGTCTGGCGAGCCACTCGTCATGGATGCTATGTTTGAATGCCGTTAGGGCTTCGGCATCTGGACAAATCAACAATTTGATTCTTCTTAGTGAGGAATCTATTCCAAAGCTTGCAGGCGGACTCTCCGAGTTGTTGGATTACGTGACTTAAATTGTCAGCATCTGGAGGCCGGACATAAGTCCCTTGAAAATTGGCCCTGAAAGCGTCCTCTAGTTCCTCCTAGCTCCCTATTGAATTTTCGGGGAGGCTTTTCAACCAGTGCCGAGCTAGTCCCTTCATCTTGAGGGGAAGGTATTTGATGGCGTGGAGGTCATCACCACGAGCCATGTGTATGTGCAGGATAAAGTCCTCTATCCAGACCCTCGGGTCTGTCGTTCCGTCGTATGCCTCTATGTTCACAGGTTTAAAGCCCTGTGGGAATTCATAGTCCAGTACTTCATCAGTAAAGCATAGGGGGTGAGCAGCCCCTCTGTATCTGGACGCGCTGTGGCATGCCGCCGGCTGTTGTTGTGTTCGGTGTTTATTCCGAACTGGTGTCTGGTTGTCATGATTGTTTTGACGACCACAGTCTCCCGCCGGGGTGTGTCCTTTAGATCCGTAGATGGACCTAGCTGCGCCAGCTTTCTTATCCAGGTGCTCACGTAGATTGTGGGCGTCTTCGGTAGTTGATTTATTACGGTTATGAAGTGGTACTTCTGGTCTCCTGGTCGTGTTACTTTTTGGTGGGACGGCCTCGTCGTCGAATTCTGGCAGTAGCTTACGTTTTGGGTAGCTCTTTGTGTGGCGATCGTCGCCATATCTTTCTTCAGTGTCTAGCACTTTATTCCATCTGCGATTGAGCGTTTCCTGTGCGGCTTTAAGCCGTTGCTTCTGCCTCTTCAGACTTCTCACTATGGCCATAAGCTTTCTGTGGAGGTTCTCTCGTTCCACGCGTTCTTCCGGAATGATGAATGCGTCATCGTGTGGACTATCTTCTTGTCCTGGGCCGGTTTGATGAACTCATCCTTATGGATCGTTGTCTTCGGGCGTCTGCTCCGAACTATGCTCGGCGTGACCTGGTTCGTCCTGCTCCATCGCTGGTTCCGTTTGGTCGTTATTGCCATCAGGGTTGACCGGAGTATCCATTCTTCTCGCGCTCTTGCTGATATTTTTACTGTTGCTAGATTTGGAACGGTGTCTGTGCTGTCTCTTTGGTTTTTTCCCAGGGGTTTTATCTTTCGGATTGTCACCGTCGTCTTCCTTGGGTGTATCCACCATGTATATGTCATGTGACGAGGCAGGAATCCGGTACCCCCTAGATTCTGAGTCTTCTCCTGCATCGTCGTCCATACCGTTGATACCTTCGGAGTCGAAGTCAAGCACGTCGGTTAAATCGTCAATCGTGGCTATCAAGTGGGTGGTGGGTGGGTAACGAATTTCTTCGTCGCCTGCTTCCCACTCAAGCCGGACATAGTTCGGCCCGGAATTCTCTGTCAAAGAGAGAATTTTAAATGAGTTTAGTATTCGCCAAAGGGTGAGTGTTGAAACATGTCTGCTGCGGTGAACTCCATTACTGGAGCCCAACCAAACTCGGTGGACTCGAGGGCGCACGGACTGGAACCTAGGACCGGATACGAGTCCGGGGGCCCGGAGTCATGGGCTTTCCCAGAGGTGGGGCCCGTGTTCGGCCTCATCGCCGATGAGGGTGCGGCCTGCGGGGCGGGGTCCAACCCTCCTTCCTTAGGCAACGCATCCTGCCCTGGATTTAGATCCGAGGCTTCTGCCGGGGTAATATCCCGAGCATCGTCTGACGGCAGGTCCAAGCCCTGCTCATCATAATTATCCAGCGCTCCTGACACGATCTGCTCCAGATGACCAAGCGGATCGGTCCGCAATGTGAAGCCGCCGAACACGAAGATCTGTCCGGGGAGGAGACTCTCACCCTGGACAGCGTCGTTGATGATGATTGAAGGAGCCATCAAGCCTTGTGGCGATGTCATAGAGGAACTCTCAATGAAAGCACCAATGCCGGTGTCAAAACCGGTGGATCTCGGGTAGGGGGTCCCGATCTGTGCGTCAAGGCTGATGGTAACAGGAAGCAAGGGACACAGATGTTTACCCAGGTTCGGGCCCTCTCGGTGGAGGTAAAACCCTACTTCCTGCTTGATTAATATTGATGATATGGGTAGTACAAGAGTAGATCTACCACGAGATCATAGAGGCTAAACCCTAAGAGCTAGCCTATGATGGTATGATTGTAATTGTGATCGGCCTTCTAAGGACCAACCTCTCCGGTTTATATAGACACCGGAGAGGGCTAAGGTTTACATGGAGTCGGTTACAAGGAAGGAAATATAATATCCGGATCACCAAGCTTGCCTTCCATGCAAAGGAGAGTCCCATCCGGACACGGGCCGAAGTCTTGAGTCTTGTATCTTCACGCTTCAATAGTCCAGATGTTGTACACAGTCCGGCCTTCTGGATACCCCCTAATCCAGGACTCCCTCACTTGTCATGGGAGAAGTGCTTAGCTTTGGGTTCAATCTTGCGGTGTCCTTTCCCAGTGACAGCAGGGGCAGCAAGGCACGTATTGTATTGTTGCCATCGAGGATAAAAAGATGGGGTTTATATCATATTGCATGAGTTTATCCCTCTACATCATGTCATCTTTCTTAATGTGTTACTCTGTTCTTATGAACTTAATACTCTAGATGCATGCTGGATAGCGGTCGATGTGTGGAGTAATAGTAGTAGATGCAGGCAGGAGTCGGTCTACTTGTCATGGACGTGATGCCTATATACATGATCATGCCTAGATAATCTCATAATTATTCGCTTTTCTATCAATTGCTCGACAGTAATTTGTGCACCCACCGTAATACTTATGCTATCTTGAGAGAAGCCACTAGTGAAACCTATGGCCACAGAGATATCTCTGGGCACACCCAGCATTACCTCTGGGCACACCCAGCATTCATGTCGTTGCTGCGGGGGATGCTGAAAGTGCAGAAAAGAGCGTCAAAGAAGAGCACCATGAAGCCGAAAACACAGATACCGACAAAAATTTGGAATATTTCAAGGAAGCTGACGGCAACGAGGAACTCATAGAAGTAAATGGCGAGCCAGGAGATATTAAGGGTGTCACTAGCAACTTGGAAAAAACAAAAGAGGACAGTAGTAGCAGAGGGGCAGATTGTGATGAAGACGAAGAAGAAGGTGAAGTGTCACATCCCTAGCTTCTAGTGCTGCCTAGTGTTTGCATCTTGCTTGCATCATGTTTAACTTTCATGGAAATTTGAAATGGGGATGTTCAAACCCTAGCATCAAAAGGAATTCAAATAGGTTCAACCAAAATATTTTTCAATGATTTCAAAATGCCCTTTAAAAATGTTCATCATTTCTGGATCAAGGTGGAAGCATCTACCAAAAATGCTTCACATTTTTGCAGGACATATTTGGACTTGGAATTAATCCAAACATATTTGAATTGGGGCTATTTAAATGCTATATAGATTTTAGATGCTCCAAAAATGTTGGAAATTGTTAAGGGTCACTGGAATAATCCAGGAAGCACCCATAATTATTTCCAAGATTTTATGAAATGGTTTAGCATTATTACTAAACCAAAGTAGAGAAACAAAATAGAAAACAGAAACAAATGAGAGAAAGAGAGAAGTGCTTACCTCTGTAGCCCACCAGAGCCGGCCCAGCTCCTGTACTGGTCCAGCACTATGCGGCCCAGCCTGCCACCGCTTCCCCCCCCCCTGTCGTCTTCCTCCCCCGCCAGAAGGACGGAGGCGCGTGGCCGCCCCGCGCCGGCCACATCCTCCCTCCCTGCCTGCCTGGCTCCACCCCGGCTCCTCTGAACGCGCCACGGAGATGCCCGAGACCTTCCCTCCATGTTCCCCTCGCAGCTCTCTCTTCCCCCTCCTCTGCTTCCTCCCCTCTCTCTGTTCGTGGGTGCCCGAGAACACCGACGAGCACTGTCACATCCACCGCCTCCCCCTCGCCTCCCCGACGTGTCCACGATCATTGCCACGCCTCCCTCATCCTCTCCGTCCAGCCACGCCTCGCCGGAGGCCCTGCATCAACGCCATCTTCATCATCTTCATCGTCGGCCGTCGGAGATCCCTCTAGCCGCCCCGCTCGCTCCGGTGCTTCCCCGAGCACACTGAGGCCACCTCTGGACTCGACGTGAGCTCCTCTACCGATCCCCCCTTCTCCCATGTCCATTAGCTCATCATAGCCTCCGTTCCCGTTGAGACCGAGACCTCACCGGCGCCGGACTTGTCATCGTCGTTGTTTTGGTTCGCCTCCGTCTAAACTGAGCATGCAGACGTGTTCAATGCACCCCCAGGAGGCCATAGCACCCCTCCGCACCCCCTGCTGTGCTCCCTAACGCCACCCCCGTGCTAACCCGAACTCCGACCGCCGCCGTGAGCTTATTTCCGGCGAGCTCTGGTCTCCCCGTGACCTGCCGCTGCCTCTGCTGGATGCGCGGGCGCAAGGGCTATGCCCTGGTACCCTCAGCAAGCCAAACCGCCGCCTATAGTGTGTTTCTGAGCCGCGCCGTCGTCGTTTTGGTCGCCGCCGGGGAGGTTCCGGTGACGCTAACGTGGCCCATTAGTTTAGGTGCTAATTGTGTTTAGTTAGTGCCCCGTGTCGATGACATACGGGCCCCATTGCCCAATTAACCTAGTTTAGCTCTTGTTTAGTTTAAACTAACCCCACATGCCCCACAGGTCAGTTTGACCTGGCCACATCACACGTTGACTGACCCCACATGTCAGAGTTGACCTGTTGACGTGTCTATTGACCCAGCCCCACCTGTCAGCGACACTAACCAGCCTTGGGTCACTGACCCGTGGCCCCCACTGGTCAAGTTTGACCTGGACCGGGTCTGTTGACCTGCTGAGGTCAGCATGACGCAGTGCTGACGCAGTAATGCAATTTTCTAGATTTATTCCTACTCTGAAAATTCCAAAAAATGTCCTAAACTTCTAAAAATCATAGAAAATCAACCGTAGCTCAGAATGAAATAATTTATATATGAAAAAATGATCAGAAAAATCCAATCTATCCATCTGCACTGGTTTCATGCATGTTAAAGCAACTTAAACCTGATGTTTATATCAAAACATGATAATGCACTATTTAAATTCATAATTTGAGTTTGGGGTTGAACCTTTGGTTCAAAATGGCTGAAACCCATCTAGTTATAGTTGCATTAGCCCAACACACTCATTTTTCCATGTCATGATCATGCATCATATTGTGCATTGCATTGATTGTATTTCTTCTCTGTTGCCGGTATTGTCCCCTCTCAGTAGACATTGCTTCGACAATGTGATCGATGACACCGATGAAGAGCTATACTATCTCGAAAGTGTCAGGCAAGCAAAACCCCCTTGTTCATTCTGATACAATCCTACTCTCTCGCTCCTGCTCTCTTTTACTGCATTAGGACAACAACGGTTCATCTGTTACTTGATGCGGTAGCTGAATCCCTTTATCCTCTGCATGACCTGTCATTGCCACAGTAAATAGATGAAACCCACTAGCATGAGTAGGAGTTGTTTGAGCCCTGTTGTGCCTACTCATTCATGCTTGTTTGTCATGCCTGCTACTGCTTGGAGTTGAGTCAGGTCTGATTCATCAGGGATGAATCAGAGGTGTGTGACATGTCCTACTATGTGTGAGCTAAGTGTGTGAACATGATTTGGTAAAGGTAGCAGTGAGAGGCCATGTAGGAGTACATGGTGGGTTGTCTCATTGAAACCATCCTCAGGAACTGAGTTCTGTGTTTGTGATCCATGAACAGTTACTACCACACATTGGGCTCCGAGCACTCCAAGCTCTCTCGACTTATTAATCAACTTGATCTCTGTCCAGGAGTTGCAACTAGTTTCTGGTGTTTGTAGGTAGTGTTAGTAGTCTACCAAGTGGCACCCGGTACAGGTGGGCTTGGGACAGACTAGGCACCATGGCACGGTGTACCAAGCGTAGATCCACCCGCAAGGTGGGCTTGGGAACCCTGCACACATCGTTTGGGGCCGTGAGCGACACCCCGGCCGGATCTCCTTGCGGATGGAACCCGAATAGGCGATAAACCTGGACGAGAGACTTGTGTGGTTAGTCAGGTCGTGGCCGACTCTCTCGCCAGGCTTCCGCTTGAAGGTTGTCGAGATACACGAGGTGTACATGGCGGTAAGTGGCAAGAGCGTGTGTGAAGAAGTACAGCCCTGCAGGGTTAACATTATCTATTCAAATAGCCTTGTCCGCGGTAAAGGACTTCTGGGTTGCCTGTACAGTTCATAGACAAGTGAAAGTGGATACTCTAAAATACGCAAGATAAGCGTGAGTGCTTTGGATGGCGTTCTCGTAGGGAGACGGGAGCGGATCCATAGTGGTGTATTGATATGGTGAATATGAGGACTCGTGTGCGCCACCTCAGAAGAGTTACTTGCAGTCGTAGTTCAGGATAGCCACCGAGTCAAAGCTGGCTTGCTGCAGTTAGACCCCACCACCCCCTTTGTTGATAATGATGCATATGTAGTTAGTTCTGATGTAAGTCTTGTTGGGTACATTTGTACTCACGTTGCTTAATTTATGTTTTTGCAGAGAGACTTCAGTCTCGCTAGTAGTTCCACGTGGACTTCGAGTTTAGCTTGTTACCTCAGCTACGATCTTGTGCCCTCGGCAGGATCTAGTAGTTAGTCAGCTTCTTAGCCTTTTTCATTTGTAGATGTCTGTACTCAGACATGTTAAGCTTCCGCTTGTGCTTTGACTTGTATGCTCTGAATGCTGGGTCGAGAGACCCATGTTTGTAATATCTCGCTCCTCGGAGCCTATTGGATAAATACTTGAGTTGTAGAGTCATGTTGTGATGCCATATTGTATTTGCACATATCGAGCATATTGTGTGTATGTTGTTGAAATGCTTGGTATGTGTGGGATCTGACTATCTAGTTGTTTATCCTTGGTAGCCTCTCTTACCGGGAAATGTCTCCTAGTGCTTCCATTGAGCCTTGGTAGCTTGCTACTGCTCCAGAACACTTAGGCTGGCCGGCATGTGTCCTTCTTCATTCCTATGTCTGTCCCTTCGGGGAAATGTCACGCGTGTCTACCGGAGTCCTGTTAGCCTGCTACAGCCCGTTTACCGGAGTCCTGCTAGCCCAATTGCTACAGCCTGAATTCACTCGCTGATGACCAACACGTTTGTTGTTGGGTCATGTATGCCTGTCCCTGTAAGTTAGTGCCACTTTGGGTTCATGACTAGCCATGTCAGCCCGGGTTCTTTGTCATATGGATGCTAGTGGCACTATCATATACGTGAGCCAAAAGGAGCAAACGGTCCCGGGCCAGGTAAGGTGGCACCCGTTGGAATACCGTGCGTGAGGCCGCAAAGTGATATGATGTGTTACATGCTAGATCGGTGTGACTTAGGATCGGGGTCCTGACAGCTTTGGTATCAGAGCTTGACTGCCTGTAGGATACCAAGCCAAACTGGTCGAAGTTGAGTCTAGAAATTCTTTAGTTATATAAGGGAATTGATTGTGGGATGGAACATAAGGCTCTTTTTACTCCTTTACCTTCATGCCTTCTGATTCGAGTCATCCTATCTTTCCTACGGGGTTAAGGAACTAGGCTTTCTCTTCTTTCTATTTGGATCACGTGTTACTAATCCGTAGACTCGTAAGATTGGTGGATTCAAGCCTCAGCTCAGTTCCTACTATCTCCGTGTATTGATAGTTGATCTCAAAACGTTGATATTATGATGATCGAGTGGTTATGCGACCATCTTTGTAGCTTGTCTCAAATATTTTTCGAGCATTTACAGCCGTTATGCTGTCCAAGTCACCCCAGGTTTCTAAATAGTCTGATGCATTTGCTAATCCCTTCCTCATGTTCCTAATGTTCCTTTGGGCCAGGTTAACCACACTAATCAGTGAGTTGAGGTACTCTATTGCCTCGACGTATATGTTGGAACTATTATTATGACCTAGGTATCTTAGGGGATCACCTAGTAATCTAGCCATGTTTTGTGTTCCCAGTGTGATCATTCTGGCCATCATCCTTGGAAGCATCCTGTGATGCAATTTAGTTAGTAGGTATTCTATTCCTAGGGTTTTGAACCCGAGATTCACCCTACTTACCTCATGTTGATAGTGTTTGCTAGTTCCTTTAGGATGTTAGTAACCTTTGCATTAGTCCTCGATGTTCGTGGTATTTCCTTCTTCCAAATACTATGAACCGCTTATGGCAGAAGTTCTTTGAACCAAAATATCACAACTAGAGTGCTCTTGACGAGTTCTCGATTCTATGTTGTTACTCTGCCAGTTCTACCTTTTCTGCATGGGTTATCCGAAAGAAATATGTTGAACTCGTCCGACATGCTAATCCATGCATCCACAACTCGGAAAATCATATGTTCTTTGAGTTGTCCCTCTTTAGTTTTTTTTTAGCCTCGTCCATCAATTGATAGTCAAGAGTAGTCGTGCACCCGTGTTATCGATGCGTATTACTCTTGTGGTCCGTCAAGCCATTCTATTCCGGAATGACTAGGAGAAACAAACTCCAGAACCTCATCCATATCCAGGATTGGGTCAAAGTAGTTGTACTCCGCAGATCAAAATGCTAATCTAGCTCTTGTTCTGTTCTACCTTGGAGTATTACCATCTTTATAGGAAGAATGTCATGGTAATTGCACACCATCTTATGAATTTTTGGTACAGTGATACTTCTCGCCATCATTATTCATTCCTCGGTCTCTGTGTTGTTGTAACCGGAATGCCGACAAGTGAATTGTGATGTGTGAAATCAATACCCCGAGCAACTAGTTGCTTGGTAGTAAAAGGACAATAACTTCATTCTTAGAATGTTAGTTCCCGAACCATTGTGCTAAGATAGATTGTGCTACCTAGTCCCTGTTTTCGGTGCACTCTTCGATCAATGAGTTAGGATTATGTCAATCCCTCGCTCCTTTGATCATATCATCTTGCTTCGAAAGCAAGATTGTTCCCGAGCTTAATAACATATCGGTGGTTCGTGATTTTCTGAATGTCTTCTCGGAAGTATCACCAGGTTGTCACCTGACCGCTATGTTAAGCTCGTGATCAAGTTGGTTTCTCTATGAACCACCCCTTCTCCAAGAATCTATGTCGGATACCCCGAGCGAGTTGGTTAGGCTAAACAACAACTTGGAGAGTTGGAAGATGAAAGCTTGTCTGACTTAGTTCATTTTAAGGGATATCTTGTGTGTGTGTGTGTGTGTGTGTGTTGAAGATAGATGATATCTTCCTTGATTGAACTTCGTGGTCAATTATTGGATCTATTGTCTTGTCAAAACTTTGATTTGAGTATGGGCTATCCTCAAATCAAATCAGAACCAATGATGCTCTTAATGTTGTCTTACTCGTGGTTGATTCCTCGAGCATACATCATTATATTCTTTGGGTCTGACCAATGTTATCACCGTGTTCACTTAATTATGGAATTCCATTTATATGGAAACCTAGATGAATTGTTGTTGAGCCCATCGACAACATCCATGTCCTCCCCATGATTTTGTTGAACATTAAGCGAGTGTTGGAAACTTTTGAAAGCATCTCTTCATGCTAGCTCAAGAAGCATATGTTGGATGAAAGAAGTGACTTCCTCTAATTCACGTGCATTTGGTGCAAGTTGCTACCGTGAGTTCGAGAAAGATTGTTTTGTTTTCCTTGGAATCATCCCAAGTCAGTTATGCACGTGCGAAGTATTCTGTGGTTTGATAGACTGATCATCTTCATTCCATATGTATATCCTAGCACACCAAGCCACTGATTGATTTTTTCAAGATAAAGGAGTCTATTCTAAGATGAATTCTTTGGACTTCCACGCGTGGAGACTTCAATGTCATTAATGATGGTTCCCAACCTGAACTCGATAGTGTTTTACTATAAGACTACTACATGGTCATGCTTGTCTGGGACAGCGAGTCACATGTGTGTAGCAGAACCAGCTCATGTTTTGGAGCTTGCTATCGTAGTTCATTCCCTGAGAATCTCACAACGTCATCTCGTCGATTTGTGCTGCAAACTTTCATTTTTCTAGACTTGGTGAGACTGGAATGTCCTGACCCCAACCAGATCTGAATCTCAGGCAGATATGATGGTTGGAACAATTCCCAAGAACTATTATATTGGTCTCTCTATAACCTGGTAAAGTGGATGTTGTGGCCAACAAACCCTGTCGGAAGATCTATTGTTATAGTATCTTGATTGAGAAAGTTGGCCACCTCCCCATAAGGATTTCGTAGGATTTACTCCCTAGTTGTCCCTTACGGATTTTTGAGCTCCCGAAGTCTGACCTATACTTGATGGCCACGTTAATGCTTTAAGTACGACTGTGGTATGTAGAACATCAAGGAGAACATTAGAAGCGGGGTGCTAAATGTCTCTCGGTCGATCATCCAGATTTTGTTTCCTTGGCCTTGCTAAGGTGAAATCTGAGAAGGTGTTATCTTCCTTGCATCTGCATCGTCCATCACTAGTCATCATGGTAGTATGTTGTGTTGCCAGGATCCTTGATACGGATGTTGGTAAAACCTTGATGAATATGGAAATGCTCAAGTTTCTGAGAGAACGCATAAGTGCTAGGTGTTATCATCGGAACTAACTGGGATTGCTCTCAGTTTCCTCGGTTATGCTATAACTTTTCAAATAGTGAACTCACTCTCTACTGTTGAGCTTCTCCCCAGTTACTAAAATCATCCCCTGTGTTGTTTTCAACAAGTTAATCCACATCATCCATTCTAGTCCGGGTATGCCATCTTTTTGTCCCCCGCCAAATGATCGATTGTGAGTTGCCTTGGGCTGGTATAAAGAGTTTCAATGATCTTTGTATCAAAGTAATTCTTTTTGCCACTTCAAGGATAATCTACGAGGCACCTCTCCCAAGGTGCCCGTTATGGGATCATGGCAATTTCTCCTCGCTAGTTGAAAACCCTTGTCAAACTGTTTCCTCCGTCCTTCCCGATGCATGTTTGCCTCTCAGCTCTAGAGATGTTTCCATGTCTCCCTCCGAGAGTTGATCCTGAGTTGATTCGATCTTTGAGAAGATCGACCCTTCTAGAGTTTTTCCTTTCCTCTCATTGTCATGTGGGTTGGAGTTCTCAAAGCAACACATCAAGACAAAGATGGTGATCGATTCAACGTTCTTATGAAATGCAACCTGGATCATGAAGATTGTGTTAGTTTGCGTCCCCCTTCATCTTACCCTACGCTTGAATCTCGGGACGAGATTCTTGTTTAGTGGGGGCGAGTTGTCACATCCCTAGCTTCTAGTGTTGCCTAGTCTTTGCATCTTGCTTGCATCATGTTTAACTTTCATGGAAATTTGAAATGGGGATGTTCAAACCCTAGCATCAAAAGGAATTCAAATAGGTTCAACCAAAATATTTTTCAATGATTTCAAAATGCCCTTTAAAAATGTTCATCATTTCTGGATCAAGGTGGAAGCATCTACCAAAAATGGTTCACATTTTTGCAGGACATATTTGGACTTTGAATTAATCCAAACATATTTGAATTGGGGCTATTTAAATGCTATATAGATTTTAGATGCTCCAAAAATGTTGGAAATTGTTAAGGGTCACTGGAATAATTCAGGAAGCACCCATAATTATTTCCAGGATTTTTATGAAATGGTTTAGCATTATTACTAAACCAAAATAGAGAAACAAAATAGAAAACAGAAACAAATGAGAGAAAGAGAGAAGTGCTTACCTGTGCAGCCCACCAGAGCCGGCCCAGCTCCTATGCTGGTCCAGCACTGTGCGGCCCAGCCCACCACCGCTTTCCCCCCTATCGTCTTCCTCCCCCACCAGAAGGACGGAGGCGCGTGGCCGCCCCGCGCCGGCCACCTCCTCCCTCCCTGCCTGCCTGGCTCCACCCCGGCTCCTCTGAACGCGCCACGGAGACGCCTGAGACCTTCCCTCCATGTTCCCCTCGCAGCTCTCTCTTCCCCCTCCTCTGCTTCCTCCCCTCTCTCTGTTCATGGGTGCCCGAGAACGTCGACGAGCACTACTGCATCCACCGCCTCCCCCTCGCCTCCCCGACGTGTCCACGATCATTGCCACACCTCCCTCATCCTCTCCGTACAGCCACGCCTCACTGGAGGCCCTGCATCGATGCCATCTTCATCATCTTCATCGCCGGCTGCCGGAGATCCCTCGCGCCGCCCCGCTCGCTCCGGTGCTTCCCTGAGCACGCCAAGGCCACCTCTGCACTCGACGTGAGCTCCTCTACTGATCCCCCCTTCTCCCATGTACATTAGCTCATCATAGCCTCCATTCCCGTCGAGACCGAGACCTCACTGGCGCCAGACTTGTCGCCGTCGTCATTTTTGTTCACCTCCGTCTAAACCGAGCTCGCAGACGTGCTCAATGCACCCCCCAGGAGGCCATAGCACCCCTCTGCACCCCCTGCCGTGCTCCCTAACGCCGCCCCCATGCTAACCCGAACTCCGGCCGCCGCCGTGAGCTTATTTCCAGCGAGCTCTGGTGTCCCCGCGACCTGCCGCTGCCTCTGCTGGATGCGCGGGCGCAAGGGCTATGCCCTGGTACCCTCAGCAAGCCAAAACGCCGCCCGTAGCGTGCTTCCGAGCCGCGCCACCGTCGTTTTGGTCGCCGCCGGCGAGGTTCCGGTGACGCTGACGTGGCCCATTAGTTTAGGTGCTAATCATGTTTAGTTAGTGCCCCGTGTCGATGACATACGGGCCCCACTACCTAATTAACCTAGTTTAGCTCCTGTTTAGTTTAAACTAACCCCACAGGCCCCACGGGTCAGTTTGACCTGGCCACGTCACACGTTGACTGACCCCACACGTTAGAGTTGACCTGTTGACGTGTCTGTTGACCCAGCCCCACCTGTCAGCGACACTAACCAGCCCTGGGTCACTGACCCGTGGCCCCCACTGGTCAGGTTTGACCTGGACCGGGTCTGTTGACCTGCTGAGGTCAGCATGACGCAGTGCTGATGCAGTAATGCAATTTTCTGGATTTATTCCTATTCTGAAAATTCCAAAAAATGTCCTAAACTTCTAAAATCATAGAAAATCAACCGTAGCTCAGAATGAAATAATTTATATATGAAAAATGATCAGAAAAATCCAATCTATCCATCTGCACTGGTTTCATGCATGTTAAAGCAACTTAAACCTGATGTTTATATCAAAACATGATAATGCACTATTTAAATTCATAATTTGAGTTTGGGATTGAACATTTGGTTCAAAATGGCTCAAACCCATCTAGTTATAGTTGCATTAGCCCAACACACTCATTTTTCCATGTCATGATCATGCATCATATTGTGCATTGCATTGATTGTATTTCTTCTCTGTTACCGGTATTGTCCCCTCTCAGTAGACGTTGCTTCGACGATGTGATCGATGACACCGATGAAGAGCTATACTATCTCGGAAGTGTCAGGCAAGCAAAAACCCCTTGTTCATTGTGATACAATCCTACTCTCTCGCTCCTGCTCTCTTTTACTGCATTAGGACAACGACGATTCATCTGTTACTTGCTGCGGTAGCTGAACCCCTTTATCCTCTGCATGACCTGTCATTGCCACAGTAAATAGATGAAACCCACTAGCATGAGTAGGAGTTGTTTGAGCCCTGTTGTGCCTACTCATTCATACTTGTTTGTCATGCCTGCTACTGCTTGGAGTTGAGTCAGGTCTGATTCATCAAGGATGAATCAGAGGTGTGTGACATGTCCTACTATGTGTGAGCTAAGTGTGTGAACACGATTTGGTAAAGGTAGCGATGAGAGGCCATGTAGGAGTACATGGTGGGTTGTCTCATTGAAACCATCCTCAGGAACTGAGTTCTGTGTTTGTGATCCATGAACAGTTACTACCACACATTGGGCTGTGGGCACTCCAAGCTCTCTCGACTTATTAATCAACTTGATCTCTGTCCAGGAGTTGCAACTAGTTTTTGGTATTTGTAGGTAGTGTTAGTAGTCTACCAAGTGGCACCCGGTACAGGTGGGCTTGGGACAGACTAGGCACTGTGGCACGGTGTACCAAGCGTAGATCCACCCGTCGAGGTGGGCTTGGGAACCCTGCACACATCGTTTGGGGCCGTGAGCGACACCCCGGCCGGATCTCCTTGCGGATGGAACCCGAATAGGCGATAAACCTGGACGAGAGACTTGTGTGGTTAGTCAGGTCGTGGCCGACTCCCTCGCCAGGCTTCCGCTTGAAGGTTGCCGAGATACACGAGGTGTACATGGCGGTAAGTGGCGAGAGCGTGTGTGAAGAAGTACACCCCTGCAGGGTTAACATTATCTATTCGAATAGTCGTGTCCGCGGTAAAGGACTTTTGGGTTGCCTATACAGTTCATAGACAAGTGAAAGTGGATACTCTAAAATACGCAAGATAAGCGTGAGTGCTATGGATGGCGTTCTCGTAGGGAGACGGGAGCGGATCCATAGTGGTGTATTGATATGGTGAATATGTGGACTCGTGTGCGCCACCTCAGAAGAGTTACTTGCAGTCGTAGTTCAGGATAGCCACCGAGTCAAAGTTGGCTTGCTGCAGTTAAACCCCACCACCCCCTTTGTTGATAATGATGCATATGTAGTTAGTTCTGATGTAAGTCTTGCTGGGTACATTTGTACTCACGTTGCTTAATTTATGTTTTTGCAGAGAGACTTCAGTCTCGCTAGTAGTTCCACGTGGACTTCGACGTTTAGCTTGTTACCTCAGCTACGATCTTGTGCCCTCTGCAGGATCTAGTAGTTAGTCAGGCTTCTTAGCCTTTTTCATTTGTAGATGTCTGTACTCAGACATGTTAAGCTTCCACTTGTGCTTTGACTTGTATGCTCTGAATGCTGGGTCGAGAGACCCATGTTTGTAATATCTCACTCCTCGGAGCCTATTGAATAAATACTTGAGTTGTAGAGTCATGTTGTGATGCCATATTGTATTTGCACATAGCGAGCATATTGTGTGTATGTTGTTGAAATGCTTGGTATGTGTGGGATCTGACTATCTAGTTGTTTATCCTTGGTAGCCTCTCTTACCGGGAAATGTCTCCTAGTGCTTCCATTGAGCCTTGTTAGCTTGCTACTGCTCCGGAACACTTAGGCTGGCCGGCATGTGTCCTTCTTCGTTCCTGTGTCTGTCCCTTCGGGGAAATGTCACGCGGTGTCTTCCGGAGTCATGTTAGCCTGCTACAACCCAGTTTACTGGAGTCCTGCTAGCCCAGTTGCTACAGTCCGGATTCACTCGCTGATGACCGACACATTCGTTGTTGGGTCATGTATGCCTGTCCCTGTAAGTTAGTGGCACTTTGGGTTCATGACTAGCCATGTCAGCCAGGGTTCTTTGTCATATGGATGCTAGCGGCACTATCATATACGTGAGCCAAAAGGCGCAAACGGTCCTGGGCCAGGTAAGGTGGCACCCGTTGGACTACCGTGCGTGAGGCCGCAAAGTGATATGATGTGTTACATGCTAGATCGGTGTGACTTAGGATCGGGGTCCTGACATGAAGCAGAAGAGAGGAACATCAAAATAGAATGCGTAGATCAAGTTGATGACAATGATGAAAGAGCCACTTCCACTTCTATCAGAAAGCGCCACTGACAAGGAGACTCCAGAGGTGGAGGGTGGGGCTGCCAACAAGCGGAGGCGGGGCAATCAAGAACTGCAAGCGACTCCAGCAGGCCTAGACTTCATCAGCAGCCTCCCCGATGATATGTTGACAGTCACCATCTCCCTCCTCCCAATCAAATATGGGGCACAAACAACCGTCCTTTCCCGGCAGTGGTGCCCCCTATGGAACTCCACCCCTCTCGAGCTCATCGACACCACGAGCTCTGCCATGGCTATCGCAAAAGCTTGGATGCGTTCTCCAAGATCCTCGGTAGTTGCCCTGGCCCGACCAGAGGCCTTAGAATGGGAAAGTTCCATTCCAACTGCAAGGACCGAGCCAAGCTTGACGACTGGTTCCGCTCCCCCGCCCTAAATCAGCTCGAGGAGCTCACTTTTGATGATGGGCATATGCCTCGCTGCCAATGTCCGCGCTCCGCCTTGCGCCCACGCTACGCGTCGCCAAGTTCAGGAACTGCCACCCCTTCCCCTAATGACGCGCCCGCTCTTATTCTACCACGACCGCAGCACCTTGAGCTCATCGCCGTCTACCTCCCAAACGGTGATATGGAGCGCCTACTCCGTGGCTTCACTGCACTTGAGTACCTTCGTCTTCAGGCTATCAATGGGTTGAGTAGCTTCCACATCACCTCCATGACTCTCCGGACTATTTATGTGTGTTGCTGGTGTGGCAAGAAGACATCACAATATGTGTACCACGGTATGGTCATTGAGGACACACCTTCACTTGAGAGATTACTTGTAGTTGACCAAGAAGGTCCAACAAGAATCAATGTCATTTATGCGCCGAAATTGACAGTGGTGGGCTACTTTTCTGACAAATACTCCGAACTTGTTATTGGATCCACACCTGTTCAGGTACAACAGCCACCTTCTACCTCTCCTTCTAGAAATTAACATTATTTCTAATTTTGAAGATGTATGTTCGTTTGTCATCCAGAAAATGATTCCGACAAGCTTGACCTCAAAATTGCGCACAGTGAAGGTCTTGGCACTAGAATCTATCAGCCCCAACCTAGAGCAAGTTGTCAGTTTTCCTGAGATGCTTTCCGTGCCTGGAGAAGCTATATACCGAGGTGATGTTCCTTTCCTATTAAATGTTAACCATACGGGAGTTCAATTTGTGACACCTTTTTCCAAGTTTACAATGACAATGTACTATGATTTCTGAAGGATCTTTTGGAGGATTTCAGTACATACATGCCCCCCCCATATTGGTTGCTTGATCCATATGGTTACAATCCATAAGCATTTCTCCTTTGGATTCATCTATACTATTTTCTTAGGGAACTTTTCATCCACTCCAACCTCTTGTGAAGAAGGCTACATTTTTCTAGATTGTAATCAAATGCCCATGTTAATCATCTCGGATCGAAGATGGCATGTTAGTGCATTTTACAAATCCTGCAAACCAAATAGGCATGTAGTAGTGTTGAAAATTGCATGTAGGCACTAACATGTTTTCTTCTTTTGCAGATAAGATTAGACCCGGTGGTGGATAATGTGATAAAATATAACAATCACATCGAATGCCTAGATATGCATCTCTCAGAAATTACTTTGAACTCCAACCGAGGGACCTTACTGGAGATTATATTCGCCAGGTTCTTTGTTGTCAGAGCAAGGGTGCTGAAGGTAATGAGGTTTGCCCTACATTTATTTCGCAAAAATGAATGGTTTGTTGATCAGCGCCGGCAGCTGCGGCAGAATGGAATAGGCTCCAAAAATGCTGAATTTCATTTTGGAACTTCAGATGACAAAGTAATCAGAAGTCGTTGTGTCAACCTCATACATGACTTCTCAATGGCTGACCCCTTTGCAGAAATTATGAGGTTTTGAAACCAGACTTAGAGGTGGTAATATTAGTTTGAACCTCTTTGATATCCATGCATGTTCAGCGGATCAGCGCGAGCGTTTGCAGCTGATGAGCTGAATTCATTTATAATATCAGTTTGAACCTTGTAATCTTCGAATTTGAGCCATGTAACTCTGGAATTTGATCCTTGTAATATTTCGAGCTTTTGTGGTACAATCGTTGAAATGGCATCGTATGAGACTCATATATTGGTAGCACTATTTTGACCTTAATATGCAATGGACTTAGATTTTATTAATCATTCTCGAATCTGTTTACCTTGTCGATCTCATAGCACACGATCTGTATAGCTAACTCTACTGCGATCTTCGACATTATTGCGCACAGTTGGTTTCTTCAACCGTGTGCCCTGTAGAGTGCATAATTAATTATCACACTTGAGTGTCCATCATCACCCTTCTGTGTAACTTTGACCTCATCACCCACTGGTAAACTTATGACCGAAGTCATTCCACACTTTGTTTTTACAAAGCTTTTTGCCAATAAACGCCCACGATTTGTCCCTCCTCTAGCCGACACGTGGCCAAACTAGTCGGGCGGGAAGCTTGCATGGTAAACTGCGTGGTAGCGTGGGAACATGCTCACCAATGATACATTTGGCGCCTCTTCGAGCCCACACGTGGTCAAACGAAACATGTGTGGTGCGGTGTTGTCAAGCGTGCATTGGAATCCTCCGCTATGAACGCGGTGACAAGACGCGACGATTACAGGTCGGCCCGCCCCCATTTATTACAGCGGCCATTTAACCCTTGTGTCTCTTCAACCTATCGATCGCGCCCCACCATTGCAAGAAGCACACCCACCATGACAAATTCTTAGAGGGTATCTTACGCGGCTCCAATGGCGCTCCGAGCGGCTGCCAACGACGAGCAGCAGTTCACCATGCATGCTATGGTGGACACCCACAGAAGGTTCACGGACTCTCGGTGGTGTACAACAACAACCCGGTCTGGGTGGAGCACTCCATCCACATCATGGAGTTGTTGCTTGCAGAGGAGAAGTACAAGGTGGTCGAGTTCGACCTCGAGTACACCGTGCTCGTGCCGGGTCTTGTCCCAAGGTCACCGTCACCCAGATGTGCGTGCGCAACCACGTCCTTGTCTACCACTACTGCCTGGCCACAAGGCCTTGCGAGCATTTCTCCAGGTTTGTCAACAGCCCCACTACATGTTCGCTATGGTGGACATCACCAACGATGTAAAGGTGCTCAAGAATTCGGGCATCACCTGCCAGAATCTTGTCAACATCCAGGGCCAATACAAGATCTGGGCCAGCAACGAGCATGAGAGGGACTCACTGGTTCACCTCGCCGAGGCCATCATCGATCCCTACTACAAAGACATGAAGGTTTCCTGCAACAAGGACAAGCGTGCCTGGCACTCGGCCTGGATGGAGAAACTCGACAAAGCTCACGTCGTGTACGCGGCCAAGGATGCGTACACGAGCTACGACGTGTACATGCTGATCGTTGACATGAGGAAGTGCCTCCTTCCCCAAAATGGCCAGGGATCCAGCCGGAAGCAGAGCAATGGCAAGCGTCGCCGCAACAATAAGTAGATGATTAGATCCTTGTTTCTCCTAGTTTAGTATGCATGTAATTGCTTACTTTGGTGTGTGGAAATGTTATGTGTGTAGTCACTTGTGTAATTGTATGCTTAATTTGGTTTTGCAATGCTATCTTTTTAAGTATATATGTTGACGCTCTGTAGATAGAGCAAATCACATCACACACGGACTAATCAATGGAACCCGTCGGTGATGATTTCATCAATCAGTGATAATTGTATACCAGCAATCATTTGCTCACAACACACACGACTTATTAACATGAATCATCTGTGTTGTTATCGGTCTTCTCACACATTTCTGATTACAGACTTGTTTGCCGCGTATCACACACCACTTGTTAAGTTGAACCATTTTTGTTCTCTTGGCTCAACGCAAATAGTTCATCCGAGTGAACTGTATGCCGTATATCGAACACACCTTCATCTAGCTACCCATTTCTGTTGTTTCGCCTCTTCACAAACGGTTTATTCGAGTGAACTGTATGCCGTATATCGCACACGCCTTCATCTGGTTGCCCATTTCTTTTGTTCTGCCTCATCGCAAACAGCTCAACCGTATGCCCCTCACCGCGCACACAACTAAAATATAAACCGTGTTTGATGTATCCTTCATCGCAAACATTTTGCATCTTTTTGACTGTTAGTTTATATCACTGTTTGCGATTAATGCATCGCACACAGTTTCGTCAAAGGATCTCTGATCATAGTGTCGCGTTAGCAGCATCCTGCAATAGTGTCTTAGGCTTTTGCAAGATATCATTTTGGCGGCGGCAGGTGAGGAGTCCATCCTTGGCTCTAGTTGGAGAAGTTGTGGTCCATGTACTTGGACGTGATTCGAAGGGACTCGGCGAGGTTGCTCATGTCATTGATGGAGCCCTAAAGACTATAAATGTCCATGTAGGAGGTGTAGGATTCTTGCGTGGCTACTCATCTTGGGGTTGCTCCTCTTCTTCATCGGTAGCGAGTTATGCTTCATCAACTTGTGTTCAGGGGCCTCTTAGTCAAAAGCTGCATCTCCTTCCTGTGACAAGTAATGCAAAATTTCTTCTTGTATGGAGAAACGGTTAGGCATAGGAGTAGGTAACAATTACCTAACTCCAGGAATTTGAATACAATGACAACCATGGCGAACCAATACCACTGCAGCACGAGAAAGAACTCTAATATTAACAAGGTTGTTACCTACAATGGGGTGGAGATGGTCAACATTCTTTCTGTACACATTTAACATTTTTCAAATATAAGTTTAACATGACTGTGGTCTACATCGATGACATCTGGAAGATTGTGGATCCTGTGCTGGGTTTGTGGTTCATGGTTGAGAGGTATGGTTACGTCCTCTGACGTCTTAGTCATGCAGGGATGCAAGATTTGGAGCTCGATGGCGTGTTCGTGGTGTTGCCTCGGTCTGATTCATTCATTGGTAATTATTTCATTTTTGGTGAACCACCTTGGAGGTCCGCAAAGTTGCATATCAGCGATGGAGCCGCGCCGGTTCGGGTGAGGAGGTGACCCGTCATTTTTTTTTCTTTGGTGGTTGTTGTGGTGGCACCAGAGGCAAGTGACACGCGTTGGTGTCAAGTTCAGAGGATCCGTCGGTCTTGATTGTATTTTCCCTTCTTGGCTGATGTTCCTTCGTGCAAAGGCTAGTGTTCTATTGTCTTTTCAGTTTTATCAGGTTGGTGTATACGTGACTTGTACTATGATCCTTATGATATAAATGAGACACGTATTACCATGCAAAAAAGAAAAAAAAGTTCAATATCTTTTTAATACATGGTCAACACTTTTTTATGCACATCATCATTTTTCAAATACAAATTTAACATTTTTTCTATACGCATTTAACATTTTTCAAAGACAAGTTTAACTCTTTTTTAATAAACGGACAACATTTTTTCTATAAACATTTAACATTTTTCAAATACAAGTTTAACATTCTTTGAATACAATTTCAACATTATTTACATACACATTTTAACATTTTTCAAATACAAGTTTAACATTTTTCGAACACTTTTTCAACATTTTTTTAAATGCACGCATTAAGATATTTTAAATACACGGTCAATATTTTTTATATACACATTTCACGGTGTATATTCTTATGTACTTTTTTGTATACATGTTAAACATTTTCTCTATATACATTTAACATTTTTTCAAATGCTTGGCCAACATTTTTCAAATGTTTATTGTAGAGTGTTATTTAACACTCCCTTTGCTCCTAAATATAAGTCCTTTAAGAGATTGTAATATGGACTACATACAGAGCAAAATGAGTAAACTTATACTCTAAACTATGTCTATATACATCCATATGTAGTCCATATTAAAATCTCTAAAAAGACTTATATTTAGGAACAAAGGGAGTATATAGATATATGTATTTAGAATATTTTATACAACAAAAGTTAATAAATAAGAACACGAAAAACATAAAAAATTGAGGTTGTGTCTTCTCGCGCACCTGGGTCGGCCAATGCGCCCTCTCTTTCAGCGAGGATTCCGTCGCTCTCACAGTGTTAAGTGACGAAGAGAAGAAGAAGAAGAAGAAGAAATTAAATGGGCCGAACCCATGATCGGGGATTGGCGAAAACAAACTAGCGCTATAAGCGTCAAATAGGGGCCGCGGGGCAGTGAGTGGATTTTTGGAACTCAGGTGTATTGGAGGACCTTATTTTAAATACTTTAAAAATCACATTTAAAGTTTCAAAAAAACCCAAGAAGAATTTTAATTCTTTTTGCGGGTAACCAAGAAGAATTATATGTAATCATATGAATGTATATTACATATGTGTAAAGTTTGGTGATGAAAATAAGTAAACATGTAAGCTATACAAAAATGACAAATTGGTGATTTCCAAATAGTGAATAGTACATGCACTATTCATCTTTCCAAAATCATGATTTTGTCATTTTTGTGTAACTCACATGATTACTTATTTCAGCATCAAAATTTGCACATGTGTAATATACATCCATATAAACATGTTGATTTTTTTTTCAGATTTTTTTGAAACTTCAAAATAGCATTTTGGCACTATTCAAAATATAGGGCTCCAATGCATCCATCCTCTAAAGTGACTTTTTGCCGTGGGCTGTGCACTCGTTGGGACGATTCGCAGAGGCAAGAAGAAGAAGAATTCAGCCGCTGCAGGCCGGCAGCAGGATGGACAGCGCGTTCTCCACGGCCCTCTGTGTCCATCTTAACGAACGAGGGGACCCGACAGGACCGATCGACCAACCGGATCCTCCATGTGGCGCGCCCGGAGCTGCCGCTGCTGCTGCTACGTCCTCCTCGCCCTAACCTTAAAGCTACGCATCATAATCCAATCTAATCTAGATCTATCAGTTGCTGTTGCAGAGAGGTAGGTTTGTCTTAGCTGGTGCATCACGAGCTGGCAATCTTATTTCTACCTGCTAGATTGCCGTAAATTGGGATTCGAGTATCTACTCATGGTCTGCTCGATTGCACCGTTCCTCTGATTTGGTGAGACATCTACAGCCGGATGCCCATATTCGCTTCAAACACCGGACGGTCTGCCCTATCACCTGGATAAAAATAAGCTACCCAACTGGCCTCCCCAAATGCAGACCAAATTATCAAGGGGAAGGCCCCGACGAGAAAGCGGTGAACTCCGACCTCTCTCTTTTATATAAATTTTAATCTAGCGTTAGTTAAGTGATGCACTCCTGTTTCCCTTTTGGATCGGATTGTACTAAATTTTTAATTCCTCATCCATGTCAGATTGATATGTTTATATGTTCTATAATGATTTACATAATTTACATACTTTTGTATGAATTTGGGGGCGGACAAATGGACAAATGAGGATGTGATTATCGACTGAGACAAAAAGGGGCTGCTCAGTCACTGTCGGTGGATGCGCCCGGACACAGACGACAACGCATAGGCCCAAATTAGGCACCATAGTTGTAAGAGCATCTACAGCCGAACACAACAAATTTGGCCCCTCAAATACCAGCGGAAGCGTCTGGGCGCGTCCGCGAACATTGACCACGCACTCCTCAGTTTGGTGCATCTGCACCCTTGTACCTCAAATTCGGCCCCTTATATCCATGCAACACATGCACGTATGAGAAAAAACTTATATAGATCAACGGACTGGCACCAAATCTAGTTAAAATCAGGCATAATTCTAGCATAAACGATCCTAGGAAGACCGAAATATGCAGTTTCAATTGGATAGTACCCTGAACACACGATAAAAAACTTAACTAAACGGGAAAGGGCGGAGGAAATCATCATTTCCTCGATGCCCCCTTCCCTTTGCGGTCGGCGGTGCTGCTTTGGCCTTCGGTAGGCGTCGTCATCGTCGGAGCTTGATCCGTCGCCGGAGTCGTCCGACGGCTCCATGTGACCCCAGGCAAACCTCCGGAGCAAGCACTCCTTCTCCTGGGCATGCCTCCTCACTTTCGCCGCCGCCGCCTCGCGCTCCGACAACTCCATAGCAAGCCGGAGCACTTTGGTGTTCTTCCGCCGCAGCCGTTGCGCATCCGTCTCATTGTTAGGCAGCGCCGAAGGACGGACGCAATGAGCACGTCCTCGGGATTGACCGGTGCGCGCGCACTAGTGCCTGGCGCCTCACCGAAGCGTCGCCCGCCGCCATGGCCTCCCTTGCGCACTGCCACTCGCGTCGTGCGTCCCGCGCCTCCGACTCGGGTGTCCTTGACCAGCCCGGCACCGGCGATGGCACAAGCACCCAACGGTGCCCGTGGACGCCCTCCGAAGGTACAATGGATGTGGTGGCGGCGGGACAGCATACCTGGAGTAGGGAGGAGCAGGCGGCGCTCCCACATGTGTTGTGCGCCGGACGGGAGGGCCCAACAACGTCATCCGCATTGCGACGACGAGCTAATGGGTATAGCCCGTCCCTCTGTGAGCTGCTGCCGCCTTGATCTAGATGGGAGCGACACAAAGCAATGCAGAGAGCGACCGCATCAACATCGCTCTCGTCGCTACCGGAGCCGGACCAGTTGCGGTCATTCGCCATGGATCAAAAGCGAAGAAGAAGGACGAATTGAGAAGAGGAGAGGACGGAGAGAGTGGAGGACTGAGAACAACTCCAACGCGCCGACCCATTTCGTCTGCGCGCGTCCGTTTGGGTCGGCGCGGACAGAAAAGTCGGCCCAACGCGCCGACCCAAACAGACGCTCGCTCGCTTTTCGTCCCCCTGCCGATCCATTCCCGGCCCAATTTTGAGCGTCATTTGTATCGGCGCAGACACAAAATGGACGCGCACGGCGCCCGCCCACTCCTCCTCCTGGCCCGCTAGTCGGTGGCACACTGGCCATCTTCTCCCACCCCAAGATCGACAGCAAACCCTCGCCCACCTCCGCCGCATCGCCGCTGCCGCCGCCCATTTTTTCGGTGCCTCTGCCAGCAGCCATTGTCGCGACATCCCTCCCCCCAACGCCGACACCTCCCACGTCGCCGCCACCACCATCTCACCGCTAGTGCATCGAAGCTTCCCACCCTCACCTCCCTGACGCCGCCGCGACCAGGTAGTCAGAGTCGGGATTCGGAGTCGGATCGATTTTCCTTAGACAGAATCGAGTCGTAGTATCGAGTCGTGGAATCGAGGATTTTACTAGATTTACTCAAATAAGACATTTCGTATCCACAGAAAAAAAATTCATATGGGTTATATAGAGTTTTGACACTAAATATAGAGCAAAGACGTACACTTCAATGTTAGTTCTATTTCACTTCCTTTTCTGGCTAACCTACTATTAGCTTGCATGTATGGAACATATATGAGAGGGAAATATATAGAGCATTGAAATCTTCGACGCACAAAATTTACTTATGTTTTTTTAGAATACATGAATAGCCGATCACTTGTATATCTGCCCTGCAGTGCTGAACCTTGAAGGGTAGTCCTCTCCTTCTCTGATCAATCTTGATGCATCCTCCTTCCCACGCTAATTCTATTTGTCAACAAGTCTGATCCTCAATTTTGATCTAGGTTCTAAGAGCCAGATCAAAGGTGTCGACGGCTGAGCGTTTGGGCTTGGGAGGGGAATAAAGGGCCATGAGGCATGTGAAAATGGTTTGGATCATGGCATACTATTCTGCTACAACTAAACAAATGGCTTAGATAAAATAGTAGAATCAGACATAGTCCATAGCATATTCGAGATTCTACAATTCTGTACATGATTCTATGATTTGGATCACGACTCAACATGGATTCTACCTGACCCGGATTCACAGTGGGACTTGGATCGACATGCTTCCGTAGGGTCGTGAAGTCGTAGGATTCTAGGAGTCGAGTCGGGATTCTGACTACCTTGCGACCAGGAAGCCGCCTCGCCGCCCCAACCAGCTCCTTCGTCCTGACGCCGGCAAGCTCGTTGGATGCCTCCAGGCTAGCCACGTAGTCCAAGGGAGGTGCGCCTCCCTTCACCATCCAGCTCCTTCATCGACGTCCGCAAGCTGTTCGACAGTTTGCCCCAAGGTACAAAATGGACTCTGTCGACGAGTTCTTTTTTCATAATTTCCTTTGCGACTCCGACGATTCCTCGTTCGATGATGATGAGGAGATCTTGGCTGCCGTGTTGGTCCATCACCACCTTAATAGCCAACGGTTGTTGTTCCGTGGCTCCATCCCGGGGCACCTTCCGACGTTGAATCGCAACCAAGAGAGTGGTCATTTCCTTCTTTGGAATGACTACTTTGACACAACCAACCCGCTGTTCAAACATCAGAAATTCCGGCGGCGTTTTCCGTATGAGTAGGCATCTTTTCAACCGTATTAGAGAGGGGGTGGTTGGATACGATGACTATTTCAAGTGCAAAGAGGATGCCCTTGGAAAGATTGGCTTCTCATCTTATCAGAAACGCATTGCAGCCGTCCGGATGCTTGCCCGGTGATCTCATTGATGAGTACATCCGTATGAGCAAGTCTATATGCCTAGACTCCATGTACAAGTTCAAAAAAGGTTGTGATTGTTGTGTTTGGCCCTAAGTACTTGAGAGAGCCAACTCCTCAAGATACAACCCGCTTGTTGGCGATGAATGCCAGCAGGGGTTTCCCAGGGATGCTTGGCAGCATAGACTGCATGCACTGGGAGTGGAAGAACTGCCCTTCTGTTTGGCAAGGGCAGTATAAGGGCCATGTCAGGGCTTGCACTGTCATACTTGAGGCCATGGCCTCACAAGATCTCTGGATCTGGCACTCTTTCTTCGGCATGGCCGGATCACATTTCAACGTGCTTCAACGCTCGCTAATGTTTTGCAAGGCTTGCTGAAAGCAACGGCCGCCGGTGAATGTTACCATCAACGGCCGTAACTACGACAAAGGAGACTACCTAGGTGTCCGTATTTATCAACGGCCACAACTACGATAAGAGAGTGCTAGGAAGGACGTCGACTGTGCCTTTGGTGTTTTGCAGTCTCAATGGGGCATCGTCCGATATCCTGTTAGGACTTGGAGCACGAAGAAGCTGTTGGAGGTGATGACTGCTTGTGTGATCATGCACAATATGATCGTAGAAGATGAGCGTCCGGAACGTATCTACGATCAAGGGTTTCACTTTCACGGTGTGAATGCTGTGTCTGAGCATGAAGGAGCGGCAACGTTTGAACAGTTCACCCATTTTTATCATGAAATGCGTGATTGGGAAACTCACATGCAACTGCAAATGATTTGGTTGAGCATATGTGGGCTCATGTTGGCAATCAATAGATGTATCCTTTTTATTCAGCTTTGTAAAACTATGTGAGACAATTTAATTTTTATTCTGCTTGTAAAACTATGCTTTATTTGGTTGTGAAACTATATATTTTTTTTGACTGAAAGACTGCAAGGGAACCCCTACAGTATAATTGATGCAACAAACCCAAATTGCAAGTACCATGCCTTGAACCTGGGTGGGTGGAAAGGCATCAACCCCTTCCCACCACTAGGCTATGCCTTAGTCTGCGTGGAACTATATATTTGCTTATGAAATAATGCAATACGTGTGCCTATTTGTTGAAAAAGGGTGGCCAGCCGGCCACGCCGATAAATATGGGTCGGCGCGTTGGACTCACTGCCGACCCAAATCAAAAAGAAGGTGGGCACCAAGCGAGCGGCGACCCAAATGGACAAAAAACAGACAAAAGCGTCATCCTTTGGGTCGGTGTTGGAGTTGCTCTGTGCGGACTGTGATATAGGGTTCATCGAAGAGGATATTTGTGGGGTCGTGATGGACCGGTCTGACGCGTCCGGACCGTTCTATATCCGCCCATATTTTGGCTGGATATATGAAGCGCCGGACAACTCGGGTATTTGAGAACGTTTTGTGGCGTCTGGATGGGTCGTTTTTTTATGATCGGTCGCTGATCGGTCAATCCGCCCGATCGTTTGAGACGAGTTTGAGGCTACACAGATGCTCTAGATGATCTGATTCCCCTCGCTGCCTGCTGCCTGCTGCCTGCTGCCGGGGACCACGTCCGGTCGTCTCTTCACCGAACCGGCAAACCGACGAGGTCAAACTTGGCCTGCCATGGCACGAGGGGAGCACAGAGAGCGCGACACCATCACATAATTAAGTGCGCACTACACGATCCTCCGCTTTTAATTTAATTTCAATCAAAGGTACACAGTCGAGTGTACTACACCAACCAATGAACCACGCACCCTGGCCTGTATGATGGCGCGATTCATCAGTGGAGAAGCTTGTGTTGGACTACAGAAAAAGCCTCTCCTTTTCTCATTCACGAAATCTCCATCATTCAAAATCCGGGGCAAACCCAGCCGGATTTAATCATCCTGATCCCCTCCTCGTCCTCCCTCGCGGCGCGGGAGCTGCCTACGAGTCAAACTGAGACCACGACGACGAACCGCTGCGCCCCGACGACCGGCCACGGCGCGCGCCGCCGCCGGGGCGCCCACGCCACCATGGGCGCCACGCCCTTCGACTTCGATTTCGACCACAAGAGGTGAGTCGGTGCCGCCAGCAGCAGCAAATCAACCAAGCAACAGAGCCATGCACCGTCCACCAACCAGAGGGAACCGATGGCGCCCGCCCGCCCGCTCCGCCGACATCGTCGTGCCGCGCGCCACGTGCTCCGGAGCTCCCGCCTCCACGCAAAACGAGTTTTTTTTGCCCCTTCCATTCCCACGATATGCGCTGAATCCATCTTCTTCTATTCCCCTCTCTGTCTGCCTCGCGTCCGGGCATCGGGGGGCGTGGAGGGGTGCAATTAACGGGCGGGCTCGCGCGCGGCTCCCCTCCCATCTCACCGCGATCCCTTCGCCGTTCGTGATTCTTCGCCCCCCACCCCGCCCACGACCCCCTCAATTTCATTTTTTTCCTCGCATTTCTTCCCATGTGCGCGGATCTCGGGGCGCGGCCGGCCTAGGGTTTATGGCTTTGGTCAATCCATGGCGTGCGCTGCCCAGGTCGCCCTGTCGCTTCTTCTTTAATGCGCGTTGATCCCCATGGACGCCGAGTCCCGGTAAAGCCCATAAATGCCAGCCCTCATTTCCATTTCTTTGCCTCTTCCCTCTCCTCGTCGTCTTTTCTAGATTTGGTCCGGGTCAGGATTGGTGTTGGGGGTAATGCGGTGGCCGGAGTTGTCGTCTCTGGGCATTGTGGCTGATGTTGTTGAGGTTTGGCGCAGGGACGTTTATGGCTTCGCGGTGCGGCCGCAGCATCTGCAGCGTTTCCGCGAGTATGCCAAGATTTACAAGGTAATTTGTCAGACTGCAAATGTTCTCTTCCTTTCTCTGTTTATTTACTTATATGAAAACTTCTCATCTTTCTGTGGGTTGGTCGCTAGGAAGAGGAAGATGAGAGAACACATAGATGGAAGGACTTCTTGGACAGATTGGCTGATTCTGCGGATTTGCCCAGCACACCCAGCATTCATGCCGCTGCTGCGGGGGATGCTGAAAGTGCAGAAAAGAGCGTCAAAGAAGAGCACCATGAAGCCGAAAACACAGATACCGACAAAAATTTGGAATATTTGAAGGAAGCTGGCGGCAACGAGGAACTCAGAGAAGTAAATGGCGAGCCAGGAGATATTAAGGGTGTCACTAGCAACTTGGAAAAACCAAAAGAGGACAGCAGTAGCAGAGGGGCAGATTGTGATGAAGACGAAGGTGAAGCAGAAGAGAGGAACATCAAAATAGAACGCGTAGATCAAGTTGATGACAATGATGAATCCATAGAAGCAAAAGGCAAGCCAGAGGATTTCAACGATGTTGCTGGCAACTCAGAAAAACTGAAAGAGGAGGCCAGTGCAGACTGTGTAACACCGAACAAAGCCTCGGAAGAATTCAAGGAAATAAATGAGGGCTCTGAAGAAATAAAAGTTATAAATGGGGGCTCGGAAGGATTTAAAGATCAAAATGGTGGGTCAAAGGAACTGGGAGAAGTGAATAATGACAACTTCAAAAGGTTTGAGGAGATCCCCTTCGATAAGGGGTTGTTGGATGAATTGGAGCCCATAAAAGTCGAGTCTTGGCGGCGGGTGAGGGCATCACTCAGCATCATTGAGAAAATGATGAGCTCTCGGGTCGTCAAAAGAAATGATACTGCAAATGCCATATCTGGAGAGGTTGCGACACCGCTTGCGTCAATTGAAGAAGACAGGGCGGTAGAAGAAACTCATGAAGGGAATTCAGCAGAGGAGTCATATGATGCAGAGAAGGTGGATCGGTCACAGGACGGGGCACCTGGTGATTCAACGAGTGTTACATTGGAGGGAGACAATGGAGGGTCTTATTTTCCTTGGAGGGAGGAACTGGAGAGCTTGGTTCGTGGAGGTGTGCCAATCGCTCTTAGAGGAGAGGTGCAACTGCAACCAGAATTGCACCTTGCTTATCTGTCGTCTATGAGATATACCTTTACAATTATATTTGGTTTGTTTTCTTGCAGATGTGGCAAGCATTTGTGGGTGTTGGTGCTCGGAAAATCACTGGGTATTACAACAAATTGCTAGATGAAAGGACCGATGTATTGGATGAAAAGGACCTTAAGGACCAAGTGGTGAATGAACAGAAAAGTTCACCAAAAAAGGATCCCAAGCCTGAGAAGTGGAAAGGACAGATAGAGAAGGTTGTTCACTAACAGTTCAAACTAAGTGGAAGTGTGTCCTGGGTTAACAAGTTCTAGTGTTTCTAAACACTTGATTTTTTCTGTTATCATTACAGGATTTGCCTCGAACATTTCCAGGACACCCTGCATTAGATGAGGACGGGAGAAATGCCTTGAGGCGGTTATTAACAGCATACGCAAGGCATAATCCATCTGTTGGATACTGCCAGGCAATTTGCTCATTGAAGATTTTTGGATTTTGACCTTATTTTTTGTAACCATCCATGAGTTTGTATGCCTAGACATCTTAAAAAATCTAAAAAACAATCATGGTAGTGTAGAAAAATACTATCATGTGTGTAGTGCAAGGAAACAAAAGATATGAACATTGCTTTGTTATATAACTTCTTATTATCTCTTGCTTTTTTTTACAGTATGCATATCATTACTTTGTCATGATTTTTCTACATGTGCCTAAATTAGTGTTATGATTTATTTATTTATTTGCATAGTGTGCAGACCTGTGAAGGGGTTTGTATGAGCCTATGTTCCTAAAA
This sequence comes from Triticum aestivum, assembly GCF_018294505.1. Taxonomy (NCBI): domain Eukaryota; kingdom Viridiplantae; phylum Streptophyta; class Magnoliopsida; order Poales; family Poaceae; genus Triticum; species Triticum aestivum. The sequence continues at coordinate 426,537,589 of NC_057804.1, read as the reverse complement.
TCTGTTTTGTACTTTTAAGTTGAGATAATGATGGTAGTATTTTATCTTACATCTTTGTTTTTTGTTGTAGGCCATGAACTTTTTTGCCGGGCTATTTTTATTGTTCATGCCTGAAGAGAATGCATTCTGGTAGGACTGTGCCTTTTCTCTTGAAAGCTACGTCTGATGAATGATAATTTTATGGTTCAAGATCGTAAGCTATCTCCAGTTCTACAATTTCTTTGCTTTTTTTGTATTTTAGGGCTCTGGTGGGGGTCATTGACGAGTACTTTGAGGGTTACTACACTGAGGAAATGATTGAATCACAGGTACTTCTGATTTTTTGACGATTTATTCATCCATGTTTTTTATGCCGCGAACAGTTGTATAATGTTGCCGCTTCATTCTCAGGTTGACCAACTTGTTCTTGAGGACGTTGTACGAGAAAGGTTCCCAAAATTGGGTCTGTATCCCACTGATATTACTGATACCTATGTATTTTTACATTCACAGTATTACTAAAAAATGACGCATGTGGATATGACTCACATTCAGTTGAAATCAGGAGCTGACATAGCTTAGATTTGTCTGAAGGCACAATGATTTATTTCCTTGAGAGCATTTGATGGTGGTTATCACTTTGCACTCACATCGGTCGCAACTCTCTTTCAGCCAAACATACGGATATCTTGGGAGTTCAGGTGACATGGGTGACTGGACCATGGTTTCTTTCAATTTTCATCAACATGCTTCCATGGGAAAGTGGTCAGGTTTTATACAATATCTTTGTGCTTTCATGAAGATATGACAATATGCAATTACAAACATTTTTCTCTAGCTTGCTGCTGTAATATTTGATTATTTAGAGCCCCTTAAATTACTTAGCATCTCAAGAAAATTTGTTAGGATATTGAACAAACCCACACTAGTTTTTTATGTGTTACATAATCCTTATATTTGTATATATGTTCGAACAGATTAATGATTTAACTATACCTGATTGGAACTTTTCCTGTCTTTTAGTTCTTCGTGTTTGGGATGTGATCCTCTTTGAAGGAAATCGTACAATGTTGTTCCGGACAACCCTTGCTTTGCTGGACTTATATGGTACTAGTTATCCGTTTTTGGATTAATCTGAAAATGTTACTATGTCCTATTTTTTGTTCATTTGACTAAACTTTTATGTCTACCCAACACTATCTTTTATGTTAACTTTTAGGGCCTGCCTTGGTGACCACAAAGGATGCTGGAGATGCAATTACGTTACTGCAGTCTCTTGCTGGCTCTACCTTTGACAGCAGCCAACTTGTATTGACAGCTTGTATGGGTTTTCAGTCAGTCAAAGAAATGGGATTGCGAGAGCTAAGAGAAAAGCACAGGCCAGAGATTATAGCGGCTATGGAGGAAAGATCAAAAGACCGTAAATCCTGGAAAGATAAGAAGGGGTTAGCAACTAAATTATATAGCTTTAAACATGACCCCTCATCTGTGTGCCCACAAGTTGATTCCAAGGAAGGGGCAGATGGTTTGCAAGTGAATGGGGACTCTGGGTCAACAAACCTGGGGAGCTACCTTACTGGTTTAGCATTAGAAAATGAGTTGGATGAGGGCATTGATCTTCAAGATCAGGTAAAAAAGATCCTCTTCTACTGATTTCCATTTTTTACTGTATGAGATGGTTGTTTCCCTAAAAGAATGTAATGAAGATGCGTATATAATATGCATCCAAGTTTATTTGTCACTTTGATGGTTAAAACTTGGTTATTCGTAATAGTTCTCTGTGGTGATCTTTTTGTATAATTTAATGGTTCTTTTTACAACAACAACAACAACAACAACAAAGCCTTTAGTCCCAAATAAGTTGGGGTAGGTAGGTTAGAGCTGAAAGCCTGAAACCCATAAGATCTAGAAACCAACTTATGGTTCTGGCACGTGGATAGCTAACTTCCACGCATCCCTGTCCATGGCTAGTTCTTTGGTGATATTCCAGTCCTTCAAATCTCTCTTTACGGACTCCTCCCATGTCAAGTTTGGTCTACCCCGACCTCTCTTAACATTATCAGCACGCTTTAGCCATCCGCTATGCACTGGAGCTTCTGGAGTCTGCGCTGAATATGCCCAAACCATCTCAGACGGTGACACGATGTTGGACAAGTTTCTCTTCAATCGGTGCTACCCCAACTTTATCCCGTATATCATCATTCCAGACCCGATCCTTTCTTGTGTGGACACACATCCATCTCAACATGCGCATCTCCGTTACACCTAACTGTTGAACATATCGTCTTTTAGTTGGCTAACACTCAGCGTCATACAACACTGCGGGTCGAATCGCCGGCCTATGGAACCTGCCTTTTAGCTTTTGTAGCACTGTCTTGTCACAGTGAACGCCAAAAGCTTCGCGCCACTTCATCCATCTGGTTTTGATTCGATGGCTCACATCTTCATCGATATCACCATCCTTCTGCAGCATTGACCCCAAATATCGAAAGGTATCCTTCTGAGGTACCACCTGCCCATCAAGGCTAACCTCCTCCTCGTGCTTAGTAGTACTGAAACCGCACCTCATGTACTCAGCTTTAGTTCTATTAAGCCTAAAACCTTTTGATTTCAAGGTTTGTCTCCATAGCTCTAACTTCCTATTAGCCCCCGTCCGACTATCATCGACTAGCACCACATCATCTGCAAAGAGCATACACCATGGTATATCTCCTTATATCCCTTGTGACCTCATCCATCACCAAAGCAAAAAGATAAGGGCTCAAAGCTGACCCTTGGTGCAGTCATATTTTAATCGGGAAGTAATCAGTGTCGCCATCACTTGTTCGAACATTTGTCACAACATTATCATACATGTCCTTGCTGAGGATAATGTACTTTGTTGGGACTTTGTGTTTGTCCAAGGCCCACCACATGACATTCCGCGGTATCTTATCGTAAACCTTCTCCAAGTCAATGGACACCATATGCAAGTCTATCTTTTGCTCCCTGTATCTCTCCATAAGTTGTCGTACCAAGAAAATGGCTTCCATGGTCGACCTCCCAGGCATGCAACCAAACTGATTTTTGGTCACGCTTGATGGTTCTTTTCCTTAATGGTTCTTTTTCTGTATAATTTAGTTTTCTCTGAGCTTAATAATCTGATTTCTTTTGCCAATCTGGAATTTTGAGTACACGTTGCATTGCTTTCACACAGGTAACATGGCTAAAGGTTGAGCTGTGCAAACTGCTTGAGGAGAAAAGATCAGCTGAACTCAGGTTCATGTTACTTCTGTTCTGATTCTGATTTCATTTGCTCCCTTAAGACTTGTAATATGTGCTCACTTTAAGGCAGCATCCGTATAAATTTCATTTTCTAGTTATGCTACAATGCTGGTATAAGTTCTTCAGTTAAATATAAGGAAAAATGCATGTCCTTTCAACATTCTGAGTGATAGTTAAAACAAAAGTACCTTTTGGTATTCAACATATATTAAAAATAGCAAACAAAAAAATACTTTCTGGTTTGAACAACAAAGTTGTCTACTGGTTCTGTTCATACATCTGAGTTTAGCTACAGTATTCAGGGGAAAGGTATTATTCAAAGGGACACTGTGCTCCCTATCTCCTTCGCGTCTTCATAATAAGCCAGAAGATATTTACTTTGTGTGACCAAATTTCTTGAAACCTGTTCATCAATTTCACTATAAAAGTCCTATCTAAATCTGCATCTGGAATTGGTATTAATCCTTAAATCATGTATATTCTCATCTTGTTTGTCATTGTAAGTTGGGCCATATGGCTTAATTTTGCACTGTAACGTTTTGCTTACTTGGCCTCTCAACACATGTCCATAAAGCTTGGCTTATATTTCTTGATAATCACAGGGCCGAGGAGTTAGAAACTGCTTTAATGGAGATGGTCACGCAAGACAATAGACGTACGCTGAGTGCTACGGTAATGATGTTATCTAGACTAACTTCTTTCCATAGGATAGCACAAATTTATGGCAGTTCAAACTCCCCGTCCTTTTTTGGGTTAAAAAGATCCCTTGCATATTTATGTTTGGATTTTTTTCCTAAACATGCATCAAAATTCACGTCTTCCGTAATAGAAGAGGCACTGAGATGGCGTGGGTCTTACAGCCAAAACAGCGAAAAATGTGAAGAACAATAAACTGAAAGGCTAAGGGCTAAAGCTAGAACAAAACAAGGCAAAAACACACCAAAAAGGGAAAGAACTGTACAGCTGCCCTAAATGATTAGGATCAAACGTCAGGCCGCCGTGTGTGCAGTGGCAGCCGACGCAGCTCTTTCCCTCCAGTGAGCATCTATAGCTTGGCTTTGACGATGACCTCCTCAACCAGCATGGCAACATTAGGATTAGCAGAGTCAAAGACGCAGTCATTTTGCAATTCCTGAGTCGCCACATGGTCAGCAAAATCAGAGAGCACACGCCTTGTACTTTATGTCTGTATTTGTTTCTAAATAAAGAGTCACTTTAAGATTATCACAGTAATGATGTACTTTAAGTCCTTTGGTCCCTTTTCCCTTCTTTCTTAAATTTTGATCTATATGTTCTTGACTTAGAGAAGATTCTCAGGTTGAGAAATTGGAGGCAGAGGTATCTGAATTCCGAAAATCTTTCGAAGATAAGCAAGAACAAGAAAAGGCAATGCTTGAGGTGCTGTCTTAGTGCCTTGGCTTTAGATTGCATAACACTCTCAACTTTGAAGTATTTTGTTCTGTCTTGTTGCTTAAAAAGTACACACATTTACTTGCCCATGCAGATTTTGTTAAGAATGGAGCAGGAGCAGAAAGTGACAGAAGATGCCCGCATAGCTGCTGAGCGAGATGCTGCTGAACAAAAATATGCTGCTCATTTGATCCAGGTTAATCTTGGAGCCGCTTTTTAAAGCTGTTTTCTGGAAGTGCTGTTTTTCGTTCTACTTGTACAACTTATACTGTTGGGGAAGGTGAGATGCATAAGGTTTCATACCTTGTATATGCAGGAGAAGTATGAAGCAGTCTTGATAGCACTTTCACAAATGGAGAAGAGAGCTGTGATGGCAGAAACTATGTTGGAAGCTACAAAGCAGTACCAGGCTGGGCAGGTTAAAGCCATCCAAACGTTCGCCCCAAAGTATGTTTTGGTTACTTAGCTGAAATCTTCCACCCTCCTAGTATTACCTAGTATTGTTGCCGTGCTCTTTTCAAAATACAGTTGTGAACTTTACACTGGGCAACGAGCAAGACTAATTTGCTTCTCAAGTCATTGTATGTATCCTAATTGCTTGTGCTTTAGTTGGTTTCTTTTGTTTTCTCATTGTCGCGTTCTCTATCAGCAGATACTGTGGTTAGTGCTAGTTGTTATATATATTTCTCGCTGATTTTTAATATTGCAAGTCTATGTTCACATGGTAACATTTCATTTTACTGGATTCTTTTGTAGGTCACCGCATGCAGACCTTGGGAAGATAAATCAAGAACCAAATCAAGATACACCTAACAAGAAATTGGGCATACTTTCTAGGGGGCTTGGATGGCTAGAGAAGAGCAAGGTACGTCGTAGAATGTGCAGTGCCCTAGGATACAATAGTTTGTGTATCTATAAAGAAGGACCAACCTCTCTATGCAATCCTTGGAGAAAAGGAGAAGAAAAAGTTAGAGCAATATATTCACATAGCATTTTGAAATCTTGACAATCCCAATGGTTCTTCTAGCTAGAAAGATGATAAAAAACTAAGCTGCTGTTGGTTCATTAATTTTCGAATTACTTTTAGCAGGGAAAGTCGAATCCCGCTGAAACGAATGAAGGCTAAACTCCTGTGGAATCAGGTAGAAAATCGTCGGTGCCAGCAAGGATCTTGATATCCATGAGTGATTGGGTTGCCAGATCGCCAGAAGAATCCTTCGAAACCAGCTAATTTTTGTCGGCAGGAAGAATCAAGTTATGTTTCTCATGAAGTTTTGCTGAAATTGTACTTTGTACCATATTGGGTTCAATGGTCAGATGGAGTTATGTTGGTAGGTCCAAATCTTTGCAAGGCATCCTTGTAAATTTTCTTCTCCGATTAGTTTCATTAAGATTGTCAATATTTAGTGTTACGGTTAGGAGAAAGAAAAAATACACACGAAACCCCCTGTGTTGTTAGGTTAGTTTTTGAGGATGTCATAGGGTTATACTGGGGAAGAGCATGTTTTGTTTCTCTTGTGGAAAGAGTTTTGCAAAAGCACTGTAAAGGAAATGATGTTCCAGTGTCTTATTTGTTCTTTTGATACCGTTGGCTTGCAACATATTCTTGGCATATGTTGCTTAGTGTAAAATACAAAGTATCTGTTGATTATTGCCAGGAATGATCATTCAATATATGGCATCTATATTTGTGTTCGTTTACATTTTGTGACCTGTCATGCCCATAGCATTCAGTCGCAGGACATGCAACTGCCTGACACAAGAGTCAGGAACAATTGGATAATAATCACCTGAAAATGGCAGATAAAATAGGAGTAAACACTACATAGTGAAAAATATGCATGGAAATATGAAAACACAAGTGACGACCTAGATGTTTTGTTTTAGAAAGGAAAAAAAGGAAGAGATTGAACCAAAATTTGTGGAGCACAACCTCAACAAAACCATCAACACTTTTAGGTACAGGCTGAAGAGCACATGTACAGTAGCAACATGTCAACAAGAGGAGGAAGCGAAGATTAAGCGTCATGGAAGTATCCTCAACTACTATGAAGCTCATGTCTCCAAGACCACATATGACAAGCCTCAGCCAGGGACACAGGGATATTTGCACCT
>NC_057804.1:426405401-426530694 GCF_018294505.1 Triticum aestivum | reverse complement strand
GCCATACCGGAATGGGGAGTAGAGCTTTCTTATAACAGTATCATCATCATCATAACAAAGCCAGAAACACTACATTGCTTTGCACTGGTGTCCCCATGACTATGATATACTACTAGTTCCTCCTATATATCTTTCCCGGGTTGGTGAACTTGAGCTGCTGACTACTGGTGGGCTGGTCGCCGCGTTCTTCTGGACTTTGAGATGTGAGCGAGAGCGGCAACTACGTCTGTAATCTGAGGTCTCTGGCTGGCTGTTGTATTCAGGCACATTCGAGCAACGGAAAGGACCTGGTATAATGATGTCATGCTGTACTGATTACCAAGCGTTGGATCCGCCAACATTGCAAAATCCCTCCTATTGATCAAAGGGGTGGCCTGAAATTATACACCAACAAAAGTCACAACAATTAATCTTCATCGCAGAAAGAGAAACTCGTTTTACTTTTTAGACAAGGGTACTTAAGATGTACATTGAAGGAGCAAACAAAAACTATATATGTTTCTGTCTAGTGTAGGCCAAACCTATTATGGCTTCCATATGAGGAATTATGGAGAAATGCCAAGAAGAATCTTATCTCAGCAGTGGCAAGACCAAATGTAACAAAAGAAGATAATAAATCTATGCTAATCAAATGATTAAAAACTACTGATAAACTTATGATGCTTCTACCAGTTTTAAGAAGCAAATAGAAATCAGAACTCACCAAAGATATACCAGGTAACACAATATTGTCCTTGGTACAGACATTATAGCATTGGGGAGAAGCAAGGAGTAGTTCTACAAAAGAAAAAGAAAAAGCTGGAAGTGATGCTTACCCATTCAGCAAGGCTACGCTCAGCTCTGATTCGACTCTGATCTAAAGCTTTTCTTCCTGTGATAACCTCCAGTATGACAACACCAAAGCTGTAAACATCTGACTTGGTAGTCAACTGACCGCTCTCAAGATACTCCGGCGCACAATACCCAGGTGTACCCATCACTCTAGTTGAAACATGAGTATCGTCACCAGTCGGACCTAGCTTTGCCAAGCCAAAGTCGGCTAGCTTTGCATGATATTCCTCGCCAAGCAAAATATTGGCGCATTTCACGTCACGGTTTATGACAGGAGGGTTGCAGATAACATGCAAATGCTTCAGGCCCTGAGCTGCCCCAGCAAGTATCTTCATCCTTGTATTCCAATCAAGAGGTTTCTTATCAGGGGGGAGATCTAGGAAGATAAAAAACAAAATTAAATTTTGGTTAAACAAGCTGATCTAATTATTCTTGCAACAATATATATAAAGAGAAAGACACACACACACACACACACACACACACACACACACACACACACATATATGGTAGTTTAACATACCAAAAATATGAGTTTCCAATGAACCCAGAGGCATGTATTCATAGACTAGAAGCCTCTGGTCATCATCAGCACAGAAGCCAACAAGCTTGACGAGATTCGGGTGATGCATCCTGTTCAACACCATAACTTCTGTGCAGAACTCTTTGTTCCCTTGCAATCCATTGGGGTTGAGAATCTTTATAGCAACCTGTTGCAGCACATACAAGCGGATCATATACTACACCATATCCTCACAAGCCTCACTTTTCATAATAAAACAACCTCAGTAAACCATAGCATAGATCATCGACCACATTAAAAAATACGAAGCAAAATGCTACTGCGATCCATTCTTGAACTCACCACATCAGTTTAACTTCTCATCACACTGTCGTTCATGTGACCAACACTTTAGCTAGAAAATATCTTCCGAGTTTAATATATCATCGAACATGACTGCAATTCCAATTACTAAACTGCCAATAGAACGCATTAACTCACCTCGTTGCCGTCTAGAACACCTTTATAAACCTTTCCGAACCCACCCTCTCCCAGAAAGTGATCTCGTGGGAAGCCCAATGTCGCCGCATTCAGCTCCTTGTAGGTGAATGATAGGCGATCGGCATGCGGACCAGGGCTTGAGATGAACTTAGTGCGCACGGCCCCCTGACTGGTCTCTAATCTTGACATCTCTGCAGAAACAAAATAGATGCACCACCAGTGTAGTTGTCAGCTATCACATGAAAAAGCCTAAACACTTCCATTACCGAGAACAAAACCCGTTTATGTGGGAAGTTATGAATCAGCAAAAAGGAACCGAACAAATTCCAAGTACTATGCAACAACAAGGTTTATTGTAAATAGAAAAGTCAAAATGACAGAAATAACACAATTCTTTACTCAACAATATCCATGTCGAAGCAACCATGTAATCTTTTGATTTGTTTTTGAGTAAAGTATAGATGCATGGGGTTACCCAGTAATTGGACATAGTAATTTTATGGGTAGACTCCCAATTTTTTTGAAAAAACAGCAAGTGGAAATAGTAATAAATCAAGACAGACATGTACACCTAGTAATACACGAGGAACACATAGATGTATACAGTTGTACCTCATTAATAAGCACAATAAACAGGGGCAGCTATAAACGACATGTAACCTGTTTCATTTTACATATCGTACCACACATATTCAAAATTTTATTTTGGTGTCTCACTTAAGTTTTCATCTACATCACCGAATTCCGGGCTTTGCCAACGCACTAATCCAACCATAGCAAGAACAAGGGACACAAATTTGTGCGGGGACATGCATACATCACACATATCATCGCGAGACACAGTGGGATTTGTGGTCCTCCTCATAATAACATTAATTTACTTCCTAAAAGAAAAATTGCCACAATCAAATAACATTTACTCACTAGCTAGTAAAATAATGTGCAATTTCAAGGCCCAGAACAGCACTTTCTGTTCTAGGAGGTTAGTGGGACGTTTGCTCTGTTTTGGTCGGCGTCACCGCCACCTCCACGATGGTTGTGTAGGTTTTGGGCCACTTTGGCGATCTTAAACCAAATATAGAAGACCTCAAGACTGTGCTCTGACGTGTGTTTTTTATAGAAAGGAAGAAAGAAGAAGCCCTAGGACCACAAGTTCATGGCGAAATTAATTACTCAATCGGTTGAAAATATACTGTATGCCGCGAGTATATTTTGTCCTGCACACAGACCAATGGGATACTAAATGACTAGTAGAATGCACCTAATTATTATCCTGATTTATTATAGAATTAACTATATTCGATGTACCACTACATATTTTTCTACCGGAATAAGAAAAACGTCATGGTACATTAGCGAACAAGACTATTATCGCCCTGCAAACTTGAAAGTTGAAACAGAGAGAGTAGCCGATTGGTAAGAAAGTGAATTGAAGTATCCAAAGGTGCAAGAATTTCTTGATGGTATATCTGCACGCATCCAAAGAAGAGCACATGCAAAGATCAAAGAAAGGAGCGCATGAATCTTGTGCGGTTTCAGGGCCGAGAAGAGAAGCACACTTTGTTGGCGCAGTCAGTTACTTAATCGTGAAGAAATGAACCTACACGAAATCCTAATTCCCAAGAATGCCCAAAAATTGCGAGAAAGCATTGCGGCGTCGCAAATTGAGGGAACGAACACGGGCACGGCCGCCCATGCCATGGCACTATTCCGTAGACATTTCACGAACCAAACATCAAGTGAAGAAGCCACGGGATCAACCCTCGCTCATAGACCACCGACGTCAGTAACCAACCGAGAACCCGATCAGCCGCACGATACCAAGAGACTACGTCGAGCGGCGGGGCCAAACTAGCAAGCCGCCGCGGCGGCAAAGAACCGGCGTCAGGGGAGAAGAAGAAGAAGGAGAAGAATTCCCGCACCGCAAAGGAAGAGGAGGAAGAAGGAAGAAGCCGCGCGCACGTACCAGCTGAGGGCGAGGGCGTGGGCGATGGCGAGGCGGCCGGCGCGATCTGGGACGGCTTCTCCGCGGGCTCCTTCCTCATGTCCCCCGCCGCGGCGCCCTTCTTCTGCGACGAGGTGCAGCACCCCATGGCGTCCCGAGGCCAGAGGCACGGAATGCAGTGGTGAGGGAGGGAGGGAGGGAGGGATGGAAGGGAAGTGAAGTGCGCAGGGTTTGGGAGCCGGAGGTTGGAACGGACGACAAGCGCAGGAAGAATGTGGGGGAGAAACGGACGAGACGAGACGAGACGACTCAGTCCTCCCTTTTGTCCACGACTCCGAGGAAGGAGGGAACTGCTCAACTGTCAGGTGCCGTCTGCTGCCTCCGCCACGGCCCGCCCGCCCCGCGTGACCGTTTTTGCTTCCGTGGACACGCACGCGCACTCTCCGCTACGGTCGATGCGCCTTCGGTCCTACGTTGCGTACTTTCTCCAAGTACGCCTTCCTTTGGACTTCGCTTTTTCTTTGGTCTCTGTGAATTCGCTCAGGCGCCTCCTTCTCCTTCCTTGGCCGCCGCCGCAGCTTGAGGCGGAGATGGAGGAGTACGGCGCGGGGGACCTCCTGAGCGAGGCCATGTGCGCCGGCGGGCGGGTGGTGGTGGTGGAGGACTGCGTGGAGGCGCCCGCCGCCTTCGTCCTCCACCTCCTCCTCAAGCGCGCGCTCGCGGCAGCCGGTGGCGCGGCGCTCCTCGCCCTCGCGCACCCCTTCTCACACTACGACCGCGTCCTCCGAAAGATGGTAAGCGTCCCGTGCTTGCTACCAGCCTTGCCATAACCTAACCACGGTCTCTGTCACACACACACACACACACACACACACACACACACACACTTGTTACTTAGTGAGTACTGCAGAGTTGTATGTCCTTACTTGAGAAATTATGTAATCGTGTTCATGCTTGCTTCGAGTAATCATCTGTAAATAAATGGGTGGCATTCCATCAGAAAATTTGACAAGGTGATCTGGGTATAGAATCTACTCCTAGTGTCAAAAAACGTCCTACGTTATGGGACGGAGGGAGTAGTATACATAAGTATAAGTTTGCTCTTTTTTTCTTCTTTCTTTTTGCGAAAGATACATAACTTTGCTCTAATCTGAATATGGGACTGAATCCCATACTAAACAATCGCACTTCGAAAGTTTAAATAGGTTCGACTGGGGGGAGTTCACAGTTACGACTGATGATGTTTCACTGCTGGAAGTCGCTGTCGTAAATCTAACTCCGTTGCCGAGCATCATCCATCATAACAGTGAACCATTGGGTTTATGCATAATGCTTCATGTCAGAACTGTATACTTGTGTTGCCAGGAAGCCACTATTGAATGAACTGGCAGCAATAGCTCAATGTCTGTGCCACTTCAGTATTTCAACAACTAGCTCATCCAGAACCACAAGGTCTAGCAAGTTTGCACAAGTTAAATCTAACTTTGTTTACTGCACTGGAAGCTGGACTGACCATTCAGAGAGCGTATATTTTTCGATTTCTACCAGTATTGTGGCCTACTTTAAATGTTGGACGGCTGATGATTTCTTCTCCTGAAATTTTCCAGGGCTGTAACTTGTCCATGCATAGGAAGAGTGAGAGGCTTCATTTCTTTGACTTGCAGGCGTTCCCAGGCAAGACCTTTGAGTACCTTGTTTCTCCAAATGCTGCATCATTGTTAACAAGTCACTGATTTGCATGCTTCTTTACTCAGGTGGAACACGGGGAGGTGCCATTGCTGATAGCTTAGCTCAGCTGTATAGTGGCGTTCAGAGAGTGGTGGAGACATACAGGAGTGGAGAAAATGCAGGTCGGTTCACGGTTATGATAGATGATGTTTCACTCTTGGAAGTTGCTGCCAGTGGTTCTGCAGATGATGTCTTGGACTTCTTGCATTATTGCGTGACACTTACGTCTGAGATGGTAAAACTGAATCTGCCAATCACTGCCAGTACTCTTTCTTCACAGCATATTCACAATTTTTACACCTTGTTTGTGTCTTGGCAGAATTGCTCGCTCGTGGTTCTTATTCATGAGGATATTTATTCAAGTGAGGATGGTGTGGGACTTCTCGCACATCTGCGCTATATTGCGGATCTTGTGATTAAAGCAGCACCTCTGAGCACTGGTTTAGCCGCTGATGTTCATGGACAGGTCAGGTTCTTGATCACCACTCTGCATACTTTAGGTTCTTGGTTTGATTTTTTGAGCCACTATAGATAGCTGTGAATTTGCTCCGGCGAACGTTGGTCTTATTGTGAATGATGGCACTTGGCACCGTCCATTTTATTTTACAGTTGACAAGCGTTTCATTCTTTTCTCAACAGCTGTCAGTAATAAACAAAGGAATGCTCATCGAGCAAAGGCCGGCAAAAGGGCGGAAAGTTTGGAACTTCCATTTTAAGGTGAAGGAAAACGGCGCAGACTTCTTCTACCCAGGGAGCAGACACTAGAACTTTGGGCACCGTAAAGCTGCAGAGCAGATATCACTCAAGTGATGCCATTTGATGCGTCGCTCGTTATGTTGGAAGTTGCCCTGTTTTAAGGAGCATCATGGAAAGGAAACCAGTTTTGCCCGGTTCAGGATTTGCATGGTTCCATCTTTTTTTTGCCATTTTCTAGGCAGCTTGTGTTGCCTTTATTCATTGGAAATGGGGATGTACTCTACATTGTAAACCTTTGATCTGGATTAGAGCAGACACTAGGGAGAACTGCAATGCGAAAACATAAGTACTCCCTCTGTAAAGTAAATAAGACCTTTTAGATCACTAAAGTAAGTAGTGATCTAAAAGGTCTTATATTACTCCCTCTGTAAAGAAATATATGATCTTTTAGATCATTATTACAGAGTGAGTAGAAGTGAAGTGCAACCTTTTGACTTTAGAACACAACCTTGTCAGTTATATCAGCTTGGTCAAGGTTGAATGATTTAACAAGCATTATGTATATACTCCTAGATAGATAGGAGTGACAACTTGGCTACTGGCTTGCTCCTTCTTAAGACTCTTCTTGAGTAAGACTAAGCATATCTATCTCTCCAAGAGAACTGAAGATCGCAAACCATAACGAGGGGTAACATGCATGGTACTGTACTTACTACGACGGATGGCCACATAGATTAGATATTACAAATGTTCATCTTGAGTCGGCCGGCCAGGGACAATAATCATACGGGTGGGTCTTTATTTGTTGAGCACTCTAATGTGAGTCAATAACCTATGTATATGTAGTAACAGACGCTACAGTGGACCAGAAGGGAGGGTCGCGTCATCTGTCTTCTGCTTGGCCTGCCTCATCTTCTTGTCCAGACTGTCGGACGAATTGCCCACGGACACGTGGCCGCTGCTCGGCTAGTCTCTTCCTGCTCTGGTACCGCACCTGAAAATAGCCAAGCGGACGAGGCCGTCAATACAGACCATCAGAAACGTCAAATGCTTCAGCAGATAAAATCGCACTCCCCAAGGCACTATCAATGACATTTCCTACGGCTATGCTGCTATGCTATTCCGTTTAGTGGCCTGCCATTACATTTTTGGAAGCAACATAAAAGCTCGTGTTTCTCTCTCTCTCTTTCTCCTTTTGTTTTGTTTTGAGGAAATTAAGTGTTTCTCTCTTTCAGAAGTAAGAAGTTACTCCCTCCGTCCCATAATATAAGAACGTTTTTGACACTAGTGAAGTGTCAAAAACGTTCTTATATTATGGGACAGAGGGAGTAATATTCATCATCATCATGACATAAACAATGGTTTGCGTCCAACTACTTGGAAAACATTCCTGGTCATTCATACTATACTAAATCAAACTGAAACGGGCCTAATTTTGGAAGTCCCTGCTTTAGAAAGCATGTAGCTGAAAATAGATTTACCTTTTTCCCGAAGTTCCTCTCTTTCCGCTTCTGCCTGAATTTGTTCACTGCAGCTTCTCGTTGGCTGAGCTGATTCTGACATACCATGTCATTGCCACTACCGCTCGGCCCGCTCCCACTACCGGTGCCACCGCCAGCCTCTGTTTTGTCCATGGCACCACTGTCCATGTTTGGCCTTGCAATATTGGGAGCGGAGCTACTTGCGTTTTGCGTATTGCTTCCATTATTGCTGCCTGAGATGCTCCCGTTCACACCATAGTTAGCAGCATGACCTTCCAGGGGTAAATCAGACGCATTGGATGAACCACACCGAGCGTTTGATGCACGGTCAATTAATGTCTGTTGCTGTGCAATAACATGGCGGTAATAGTGTGCATGATGGTGATGCTGCACAGAGCTTTGCTGTGCCTCGCTTGAGTGGCCCACTTTCACTGCATTGACAATTTCTTCAGAAGCTTTGTCCTTGCGTGCCGCGTCAGCTGGTGACACTTGGTGCTGCACCGGATGGAATGCTGAAGTCTGCTGGTTCGATTTAACAAGTGATGGTGACATAACTCTCTCCCTGTCTGTACAAGGCTTTGCAATGGCATTCTTGGTACTGGAGCCCATGTCATTGTTGTTGCTACTGCCATTTGAGCCCTGCTTTATTTGAGCAGCATCTGAATTTGACTCCATCTTGCAGGTGGAGTTCGTTTTCACAGCCTCTGAGCTGTTATCTTGAGGTGAACAGCTTCCCCGAAATGTTGCCCCACCTTGATCGGAAGCCATAGGAGTATGGTACCTTGCAAAATAAAGGACAGTTAGTACGCGACTTATTGCTGTGTTCATAACTTAGTAATTATAGTGATATTATGCTTTGCACCTGGTGAATGCTGAGAGATTTGATCTTTTCAGAATACTTCGTTCATCATGGATTTCAGTTCCACATCTAGCTGTTTCCGATATCTTCAGACCCAACTCTTGGGATGGCATGTTGATGGGAGAATCGTTTTTCATTTCAGTCCCGTGTGCCATCTTGGAGGAGCAATCAGGTGCATCAGTGATTCTAGCAGCCTGTTTCGATTCTGTGTTTCTGGCTATTGAACTAATCAAATCGGCAGTTTGACTAGTTGGTTCGTCGATGACTATTTTGTTTACGGACTTGTTTTGGGATATGAGATTCTCATGCTGTTTTTCTGTTGGATTAACAGACATCTGATTTGGAGAAGATTGATGCCCAAGACTTGAATTTCTAGGAGCGCCTATTTCTAAGTATTTCCCCATGGAGTCATCTGCATAAGAAGTGGCAGTTGGTTGACATAGACAGTAAAAGGTGTATTTACTTTGTATGAAGGATACCGTTAGCATACGATACCATTATTTTCTTTTTGATTATTGATGTTCCTTTTATTTGCAGTCGGCAACCACCTATTGCTGCCTATCTCTGATCTGGGGTGAATTACTTGCGCACAGGTACTATCAGGTGAATCTGCTAGATGATCAGAAGACACAAGTTGTGGACTATCAATCTCCACAGCACGCTTCGTCCATGAACTCTGCATTTTAAAATAGAACGGTGGCATGAGAATAGAATAGATTTTCAAAAGAGATTTTTTTTAAACAGTGGCACAAACGTTATCATTTTGTTACTCAGTTCTAAGGGTGGACTCAGGGTGAGACGTTAAAACAAAAGGTCTAAAATGCCCACGGTGAACCGGTCTAGGATCTGATCTGGGGTGAATTACTAGGAAGTGCAAAGTATGTGCACTAAAAAATTGTACTTAACACATAGCTTTTCAACCAGCAGAGGTATTTATCCTATTAATTTTGGAAGCGTCAAACAATTGTTCCGAGTAGTATTCAACTAATACCCTTTATATTACATCTATCGCAATCTTCTAATGAGTAAAGGGTACCTTCCAATTTTAAGTAACCAGCATACCTGAGTGCCACTGCCATTATCACTGCCATCCCTAGCATTGGGCCCAACACTAAAGTCGTCGTCAGCATCATCATCGTCATCGTCATCATCATCATGACTGCCGCCACTGTTGTTCTCATATTCATCACCAGCCTTTGGTTTGGAACATTTTTGTGTATGGATGCCACTTTCACTTCCACTGGACTAGATTCCGAGAAAGGCAAATTCCAGAGTGATAATCAGAGAAGATACCCAGATAAATAGGTAGGTCAAAGAAACTATGCCCTCATGACTTTTGGGCTTGGTTTTCCGACATGAAATAAGCTAGACCAACAACAAGCAACTTACACTGTGGCATCGCCTCCATATGTGCTGCCAAAGGGTCTTAAGTTCATTCTTCCGTATCGGCTTCACTAAGAAGTCAACTGCTCCCTTTGATAGACACTTAAAGACTGTACTCATCGAGTCATTCTTAGACATCACTGCACGGAAACAACATAAGCTTTAGAAGCTAAGAATATTTAAACTAAAAAATTAGCAAGGACCCAAAATAAGTGTATTAATCTGTTGGAGCAATATGGTTGAGCAGGAAAGCTACTTACTGATCACAGGAATGCCCTTGCAAATACTGTGACTCGTGATCTTACTGAGTAGACCGATGCCAGATAGACAAGGCATGGCGACCTCAGTTAATACAAGGTCAATACGGTTTTGCACATCTTCAAGATAATGCCATGCATGCAATCCATTCTCAGCAGCGATAACTACAAAGGAAAGATATGCATTTTGCAATCAATGGACTGACGTAATTGAAACAGTTTCAAAGAAAAGCAATATTGATTTAGCTTTCACCTTTGAATATAGAAGGAAAGGCATAATCCTAATAGGAAACAACATAATGTACTGAACGAATTAACAAACACATCAAACGTACTCCCTCCGATTCTTTTTACTTTGCTTATAACTTTTTCTCAGTTTTCTCGTATTAGTCTGTGCGTTGCCGATTCCTAGCGGTGGTTTCCTTTTGTGCCCCGCCCCATCCGCTTCTGCCCTAATTAATTGCGTCAGTTTCCAAGAAAAGAGGCAGCAGCAAAACAGCATGCATTGGCTCATGCGGGCTGGGCGTGCTGCGGAGCCAAGTGCAGCGAAAAAGGAGGAGGACCAGCCAACCATTGCATGCATATCTACCCCTGATACTCATGCGGAGCATTGTTGCGCAGGGGCAAATTAGTCTAGAAAAATCAAACCAGTGCCCTCCTTGGTATGCGGGTCAAGAGTTATGCGCAGAGTCAATAGAATCGGAGGGAGTACAATTTACATTAGGAAGATCCATGACACTTGAATAAAGTTTGTATTTACCCAATATGGGTGTGGCTAGGTCTCACTCGACTAAGACTTAACCAAGCAATGCGCAATGCTCTTTTTCACAACAAGCAATATCAGTTTCCCCTTTTCCACAATAAGCAATTCCAGTATCCCCTTGTATTTTTATTTTTTGGAAAAGGAGGATAACCTCCAGCCTCAGTATCCCCCTGTATAAATGTTGTGATAGATGTATGGTCGCACTATCAGTTCAAAATGAACTCGAAGTGAAGTGAAATCTAAAACTGAAAGAGAGAGAGAACAAAATACAATAACATGAACACTCTGGCCTCTAACAGACCTACAAACTAGAAAAGATCAAAATCAAAATTAATAATTTACTTGAAAGTAGAGTTTAAATTTGCAGGGCATACCTTCATAGCCACACTTACGGAGCAGAGCACGGACAACATGTCGGGTACAGTCATCGTTCTCCACCAGCAAGACCCTTAGTGTCTCCACCGGCAGGAACTTCTCCCAGCGGATGACCCGGCCTTGCTGCTGCTTGTGCTCGTCCAAGCCTGGCGGCGCACTGTGCGTGCTGGGCCAGTCCTCTTCCTTGCTGCCGCCCCTCCATTCCTTGTCCTCGTTTGCCTTGAGGGCATGGCCATTCTCTACGGCGCCGTTTCCAGTTCCCCTAATATCACTGGTGGAAGGTCCGTCCGCGCCAGCTTGACCGGCGCTCACCATCAGCTGGATCTGGCTGGATCCGTGGCGTTTGCGACTAGAGACGGTTCACAGACGACGGAGCATGCCCTACGCTGGGTTCAGATATGGGCATGCTGCATCCAACGACTGGAATCTGCAACAAGCACACATGGATCAAGGTCGAATCTATCACGAGCATGGGAAATGCTTCGAATTATGGGCAGTTCGTCGGCAATTGACACGCACACCGTACGAAATTGGCAAGGATCGGCGCGCGATGCTAATGTTTGGAGAAGGGATTTATCGTACAAAATTGGTACTAGTTACTAGAGCAAAGATGAGCGTAATTCAGAGACTCTAGGAGCTTAAAAGACTGAAGAAATAGTCTCGGTGATGAGATGAAATTAGACTGCATCAGCAGTACTCGAGCTTCCAACAGAATCAGACAGGTAAACCAAAGGTTAAGCTCCCACCGCGATTCACCCCGGCCAGGCATCACTGACAGAGGACCTCACGCCGGTCCACCCGTGCCGGATTCCGGCGGGGGCGGCCGAGATCCACCGGATTTCAACCTCCTGGCCCCCGCCCCGAAATCAGCTAAAGCAAACACACAAAAAAGACGGGCGCTCGCGTTGCCAGAGGGAAGGGCGAGAGGGCGCGCACCGTGGCGGGTCGAGGCGCGGGCGGTGGCGGCATGGGCGTGGGCGCGCGAGCTTTGACCCGCGCGAGGAAGTAGCCGTGGATGTTTCCACAGCGCGGCGGGGTGTTACGAAGACCAGGCGAGACCGCGAGAGGTAAAACTGAGCCTGGGCTCTGGGGGGAGGACGAGAGGACAGGAGAGAAGAGAAGAGAAGAGGTGGTGCTGATTGCTGAAGGAAGGGGGACAGCGGGAGCAGGAGGAAATAGATAACGGGGTGACCATGACGTGGAGCAAGTGGAGGCGGGGAGGGCCGGAGGGAGCGGGTGGGCCCAGCGACCCGCCGGGATCCGACGAAATCTAAAGCCGCGCGCTCCATCGGCCTGTCAGATCCGCCCGGGGAGCCCCGACACGTGGAGCGCGGCGTGGGGCTCCGCCGCGGCCGGGGCGGGGCCGGGCGAGGCGACGCACTTCGGTAGGTGCGGGGTTGGCGGCTACTGTAGTTGACAGTGGGCCCGGGATGCGCGCCGCAGGAAAGATCGTCACGGCGTAGCTTCATCATGTCTTCACGGCGTTTAGGCATGGCTGGGTGTTTCTTTTTTGGGGTAACGAAAGGGCCGGTGAGTGATCTGTGGACTAGAGTAGTACAGTTTTACCTTTTCTGGCATCGGTTTTTCTGGTTCAACAGGAACACTTCGTCTCATCCACACGTTTTGAGACCTCATGCAATCGCCTCTTTTTTTCTATGAGAAAACAAGTTTGCCTTGTTTCTAAAATAAGCTACTAATTCTAAATCAATCTGAACCGCACACTTGTAAGCTGGCTTTTCTATTACTCCTCCGTTTCAAAATAAGTATCGTGATTTTAGTTTTAATTTTGAAGTAAAACCAGGAGACTTGTTTTTGAAAAGGAGGCTTAGTTGGGGTGGATGTGCTCTCTTTTTGGCACAAGGAGGCTTAGTTTATGGTTCTTCAGCTGTGCTGTGCTAAGTTTCATCTATAGTAAACTATTAGGGCCTCTTTGATTCGCTGGATTGCAAAAACATAGGAATAGAAAAAATGTAGGATTGAAATGACATGCCCATTGGATTCCTATAAGATTTGAGTTTGTTTGATTGTATCACAGGAAAAATAAAGGATTTCTTTCAAGAGGTTGGAGTGGATGCTACAATTCCTATAAAATGTAGTTCAAATGAATCTATAGGAAAAAATCCTATGGGATTCAATCCTGCGAATCAAACGATCAACGCAGGAAAAATTCCGAAGGATTCTTATCCTTCAAAAATCCTATGAAAATCCTTTGAATTAAAGAGGCCCTTAATCTGTAAGTAGCGAACTAGGAGTAGAAATTTTAGCATTCTAGCTGGCCAACTATTTGTTTCTTTAGCTACAACAAGAACTAAAATACAATGAGCATTAAAATAGTTTTAATACCAAATATAGCAACTATAATAAAGAAAATAACAGACAAATTGACAAATTTTGATATTATGCACCACTATAGCAAACAAGGCTTCTATCATTTATGGTTGGCGCATGTGTTTTTCACAGATTTTTCGACCTTTCATTTTCGTTACTACCACTCAGTGAGGTAGCAATAATTAATTATTATTTTAGATTATCTTAGTTCTATCTATGAACTTGAAGATGGCGATGACAAACATAGGATAGCCATGAATTGAGCCTTAGGAGCATGTTGAGAAATTGATTTGATTACTAAGTAAGCCACTCCATGCTTGGGCACGTGTAACGCCCCGACCACAATCATCGATTTCCATTTGTTATGACTGACTATCCCCTGGAATATAGCTTGGTCAAAATGCTTAATCTGCCCACTTTGTGTTTACTCACATGAACCCGAGAACCATTTTCTTGGAGGTTCTTTGGAGATGAACTTCCGAAAAAGAAAGTCCTAATATGAGTAGTCTATCAATTTTATTAACCATGATGTAACGTACACCCAACTCAAAGAAACCAACATCTCCGTCGGCCTAACAAGAACGCTCACTCTGGGGAGAACGTCTAGTTGATCGTTGGTTGAGAACAATAGTTGTCACTCGCGTTAGGCTCTCCTGCAATGCCGGACACTCCGGCCCCAGCGCCCACCTGCTCACGACGACCGCCACTCCGACACCGTCGCCCACCCCATGGCCACCCCGCTGCCCCCCCCCCCAACCGTAGGCCGTAGCGGCGAGCTGCGATGGATGGAGTCAAGTCCCTCCTCCGTCGGATCTGATGCCCCGTCCTACCGCGACGCGCTCTGCTCGACGCCCTCTCGCCAGGCCCCTCCCCACCTTCGCCCCCCTCCTCGCCGCTAGCTATGCGCCACATCCCTCGCTCCGAGGTCCATTTCGTGGAGCACGGGCACGAGGCCGAGCAGGATGGAGGCTGGAGAGTCGCCACGGGTGGCAAAAGGCCGCGTTCACCGCGTAATCCCCGGTTAAGTCTGATGGGTAGAGTGTCGTCCGAGATAAGTAGACCGACTCCCGCTTACATCTACTACTGTTACTCCACCAATCGACCGCTATCCAACATGCATCTATGGTATTAAGTTCATGAAAAACGAAGTAACGCCTTAAGCAAGATGACATGATGTAGACAAAGTAAACCCAATCAACATGAATAAACCCCATCGTTCTACCCTTAATGGCAACAATACAAATACGTGCCTTGTCCCCTTCTGTCACTCGAATATAGAGCACCGCAAGATTGAACCCATCACAAAGCACCTCTCCCACTGAAGATAAATCAATCTAGTTGGCCAAACCAAACGGATAGATTGGAGAAAAATACAAAGCTATAACAATCATTGATACGTCTCCAAGGTATATATAAGTTTTGATTGTTCCATGCTACTCCCTCCGTCCCAAAATTCTTGTCTTAGATTTGTCTAGATACGGATGTATCTAATACTAAAACATGACTTGGTTCATCCGTATTTAGACAAATCCAAGACAAGAATTTTGGGACGGAGGGAGTATTATATTATCTGTTTTGGATGTTTAGTGGGATTTAATATGCTCTTTTATATTATTTTTGGGACTAAACTATTAAACGGAGGCCCAGTGCCAGTTTCTGTTTTTTTGCCTATTTTAGAGTTTTGCAGAAAAAGAATACCAAACGGAATGAAAGCTTCGCGATGATCTTTCTTGGACCGAAAGCAAACCAGAAGACTTGGAGTTGAAGTCAGAGATGCCACGAGGCGTCCACGAGGCAGGAGGGCGCGCCCAGGGGGGTAGGCGCGCCCCCACCCTTGTGGGCCCCTCGTAGCTCCACCAACGTACTTCTTTCGCCTATATATACTCTTATACCATAAAAACATCAGAGAGAGCCACGAAACCACTTTTCCACCGCCGCAACCTTCTGTACCCGTGAGATCCCATCTTGAGGCCTTTTCCGGCGATCTGTCGGAGGGGCAATCGATCACGGAGGGCTTCTACATCAACACCATTGCCTCTCCGATGAAGCGTGAGTAGTTTACCACAGACCTTCGGGTCCATAGTTATTAGCTAGATGTCATCTTCTCTCTCTTTGATTCTCAATACAAATTTCTCCTCAATGTTCTTGGAGATCTATTCGATGTAATATTCTTTTGCGGTGTGTTTGCTGAGATCCGATGAATTGTGGATTTATGAACAAGATTATCTATGAATATTATTTGGTTCTTATCTGAATTCTTATATGCATGATTTGATATCTTTGCAAGTCTCTTCGAATTATCGGTTTAGTTTGGCCTACTAGATTGATCTTTCTTGCCATGGGAGAAGTGCTTAGCTTTGGGTTCAATCTTGTGGTGTCCTTTCCCAGTGACAGTAGGGGTAGCAAGGCACGTATGGTATTGTTGCCATCGAGGATAAAAACATGGGGTTTATATCATATGGCTTGAGTTTATCCCTCTACATCATGTCATCTTGCTTAATGCGTTACTCTGTTCTTATGAACTTAATACTCTAGATGCATGCTGGATAGCGGTCGATGTGTGGAGTAATAGTAGTAGATGCAGAATCGTTTCGGTCTACTTGACACGGACGTGATGCCTATGTTCATGATCATTGCCTTAGATGTCTTCATAATTATGCGCTTTTCTATCAATTGCTAGGCATTAATTTGTTCACCCACCGTAATACATGCTATCTTGAGAGAAGCCACTAGTGAAACCTATGGCCCCGCGGTCTCTTTTCCATTATATTGCATCTCTTTTTCCATTATATTGCATCTCTTTCCCATATTGTTGAATCTCATTTACTATTTTGCAATTTTTACTTTCCAATCTATACAACAAAAATACCAAAAATATTTACTTTACTATCTCTATTAGATCTCACTTTTGCGAGTGACCGTGAAGGGATTGACAACCCCTTTATCGCATTGGTTGCAAGGTTCTTGATTGTTTGTGTAGGTATTCGGTGACTTGCGCGTCGTCTCCTACTGGATTGATACCTTGGTTCTCAAAACTGAGGGAAATACTTATGCTACTTTGCTGTATCACCCTTTCCTCTTCAAGGGAAAACCAACAAAAGCTCAAGAGGTAGCAAGAAGGATTTCTGGCGCCGTTGCCAGGGAGATCTACACCAAGTCAAGCCATACCAAGTACCCATCATAAACTCTTCTCCCTTGCATTATATTATTTGCCATTCGCCTCTCGTTTTCCTCTCCCCCACTTCTAAAATGATTTTTGAAAACCTTTGCCTTTTCTTTGCCTTCTTCGTATGTCTTTTTGTTTGTGTTTCTGTGCGCCTTCTATTTGCTTGCATCTTTGCTTGCTAAAAATCTATTGATATGGATCCACTTAAAGTGTTCTACTTGGATCATCGTTGATCCTTATGCGCTCGTGATGAAACCCCAACTAGCCTAGTTGATGGGAAATCTTTAGATGAGCATGCTCATTTTGTGCGTCATCGTGTGTCTCAAAAAGGGATACTCTTATGGGATCAAATAAAGCGATTGCTGTGTTATGCTTGGAATCTTTATGAAATTTATGATTTTACTTGTTGCTCTAAGAACCCTAAAAAACACCTTCCCTACCTATGTGAATTTAATAATAATGAAATCTTACCTTCTTGAAAGCCCTCCGTGATTGATTCCCCCTTTGACAGAGTACCGAAAAAGGCCTCCAGATGGGATTGCGGAAGAACGTAAACTTGTGGCGGCGAAAAAAGGGTTTGAGGTGGCTCTCCATTGGTTTCCCAATATTTGAGAATTTATAGAGGTGGAATTAGGTTAGACGGAGCCTCATAGGGACCACAAGGTAACAACCCCCCCAGGATACGCCCTGTTGCCTTATCATCTCCTCGATTGCCGTCTGGTCTCCTCCCAAAGCTTGCAGGGTCTCTCTTGTCCCGAAAAAGATCGTCAGAAAGATTCATAGTGTTAGGACTCTGTTTGGTACTGATTTTCTGGAAACCAAAAACAAGCAGAAAATAACAACTGGCACTAGGCACTGGGTTAATAGGTTAGTCCCAACAAATGATATAAATAGCATATAAATTCATATAAATTCTCCAAGATTGATAATATAATAGCATGAAACAATAATAAAATTATAGATACGTTGGAGACGTATCAGCATCCCCAAGCTTAATTCCTGCTCGTCCTAGAGTAGGTAAATGGTAAAAACAGAATTTTTGATGTGAAATGCTACTTAACATGTGTATCATGTAATCTCTTTTACGGTATGAATATTTAGATCTGAATGATTCAAAGTAATAGTCTATAATTTGATATGAAGACATCAATACTCAGGCATACGAACAAACAATCATGCCTTTCAAAATAAAAATGCTAAAGAATGTCATCCCTACAAAATCATATAATCTTGTCATGCTTGTTCTTCCTAACACAAAGTATTAATCATTAACTAGAAAACGTGCTTGGCGTTGTGGGTATATACTCGTTGAGAGTCTAATCTATCAAGTGTCCAACACCGATCTAGGTAGATTCGGTCTCCTTCTATAGTTGCAAGGGGTTATCACAGTAGCTATGAAGCAGTAAATATGGTGGTTGTATAGTGGAGAATCTACCACATTAATTGTGTGTGACATGTGGCGCCAACATACATTGCCGGGAGCAGACGCACGTCCCATTGGGGCAGCCTTGTTGACTTAGCGCCTGTCACTGTAGCACACGCCGGCAAGTGATACGTCCATTTTGCATCATGTTTACCTACTGTTATTTATATTGTTTTTATGTATAATAATGCTTTTTGGAGTAACTCTAATGCATTTTCTCTCATAATATGCAAGGTTCACACAAAGAGGGAGAATTCCGGCAGCTGGAAGTCTGGACCTGAAAAAGCTACGTCAGGCTACCTATTCTGCACAACTCCAAATGAGCTGAAACTTCACGATGAATTTTTATGGAATAAATAAGAAATACGGGAGCAAATAACTACCGGGGGGCACCTGGTGAGCACAAGACACCAGGGCGCACCAGGCCCCCAGGCGCGCCCTGGTGGGTTGTGCTCAACCCAGCCCACCTCCGGTGCCCATCTTCTGGTATATAAGTCATTTTGACCTAGAAAAAAAAGGAGAGGACTTTCGGGATGAAGCGCCTCCGTCTCGAAGCGAAACTTGGGCAGGAGCATTTTTGCACTCCGGTGGAGTGATTCCGCTCGGGGAACTTCCCTCCCGGAGGAGGAAACCATCTCATCAACATCACCAATAACTCCCCCATCTTGGGGAGGGCAATCTCCATCAACATCTTCAACAACACCATCTCCTCTCAAACTCTAGTTCATCTCTGATGTCTACTATGCAACTTTATTCTTGTAGACCCGTGTTGGGCCTCCAAGCACAGAGTTTTGTAGGACAATAGCAATTTTCCCTCAAGTGGATGACCTAAGGTTTATCAATCCGTGAGAGGCGTAAGATGAAGATGGTCTCTCTCAAACAACCCTGCAACCAAATAATAAAAAGTCTCTTGTGTCCCCAACACACTAAATACAATGTTAATTTGTATACACTACAAAAAAATACACTTCCGTGATGATACGTGTTTTTCACAGTAGGTCGCGTTTTCGGTCATGCATGTACATCCATGACGATTTTATGATAGAATCAAGATAGTCATACCTGTGCTGTCGTAGAAGTGTTCCATGACATTACCAAAATTATCATCACAGAAGTGTCCACTTCCATGATGATAAATCGCGCGTCATAGAAGTGCTTTCGTCAAGGGTGACCGACACGTGGCATCCACCGTAATGGGACGCCGTTAACCGCCGTTAACTTATCGGGTCCGGTTTTTGTATCCGATAACCCGCTAACAGTCACGACCAATGCCGATTTTCCACGTGTAAAATTCTCATTGGCTGACGGATCCATGCATCAGCTCCGCGTTGGCACAGGTGTCACTCGTCCAATGGTCGAGATGGGCCTATGATATGTTGACACGTGGACCGGCCCAAAAGTGGCCCATAAAGTTTAAATGGGCCGGCCCAACCGAAGGCCCGTAAGATTTAGCGGACCATAATGGGCCGGCCCAGCTAAAGGCCCACAAGATTTTGCAGACCATAATGGGCCGGCCCAGCTAAAGGCCCACAAAATTTAGCGGACCATAATGGGCCGGCCTAGCTAAAGGCCCACACGATTTTGCAAACCATAATGGGCCGGTCCAGCTAAAAGCCCACAAGATTTTGCGGACCACAATGGGCCGGCCCAGCTAAAGGCCCACAAGATTCTGCAGACCATAATGGGCCGGCCCAGCTAAAGGCCCAACATTCTCTGTCAAATCGGCCCGTCAACGGCCTGTCCTAAACTTGTCATCAACGCGGCCCATGGTCACTTCTGGCCCGTTAACAGTCCGCTAAGTAATTGGGCTGAATTACGGCTCGGTGTATTTCCAGCCTGTTAAAGGTCCTACTTCATTTGGGCCCATTTACAGGCCATCAAAACTTTCGGCCCATAAACGACCGTGAAGGATTTGGGTCATATTCGGCCATGTCCGACATTCGGCCTGTTAGAGTCCCCCTATAGATTTGGGCCACTTTCGGCCTGTTGTCATTTTCGGTCTCTTAACGCCGGACGAAAACCATGGGCCATATGTGGCCCAACGTCATATCAGGCCCATTAACAGCCCATATAAAAATGATAATAAACTAGCCCGACCGAAGTTCCAGCCTGTTAAAGGCCCGTGTATTAGGTCAGCGCATTTACGGCCCGTCCGAATTTCGGCCTGTCAAAGATCCGCATCGTAAATGGGCCACCATTTCGGCCTGCTAAGACCAGTGGGTTATTTGGCACAATCAGGGCCCAATCTCACTTTCGGTCTATTAAAGGCCCATGTTTTTTATGGGCTCAAGATATTTACACCTGTAAACAGCCTATTTTTACTGAGGGCCCAAATTATGTTTAAGCCTGTTAAAGGCCCACTATGGGCACAGGCCTACCAGAAAAATATGAAAGCTTATGCTGATTTAGGCCCAGATATTTTTAGTGGGCTACATGCCAATTTCGGCCCGTAATCGTTTTTAGCCCAATTGGAATGGGCCCGACGAATGTTGGCATGTTGGGCTCCCACGAAGCTTTCGGCCAAATACATTACTAATATAAACCTACACTATACAAAAATAGTGTCGCAATTACTGCAACCTGTGGCAGCATCATAAATGTTGTATCACAACAAAATAAATTCCAACCATACAACAAAAGGCCTGTTGGCATAAAGTTTACAGTCCTTCCAGATAAAAGCACCATCAGATGTATAGAAGCACAGATCATTTGACCTGAGTGCTAATGTTTCAGGCTGTAGAATCTGATGGAGCAGCACGATCTTCACCTTTTTTCCGCCATTGCTCTTGAACAACGAAGCGAATGTCTGATAGTCTGGTTTCAAAACCATTCATATCTTGACGACATTTGTCAACCACTATTCTTGTTTCTGAAACGACGTATTGGACTTGTGTCTGGAGCACATATATATCACTCTGTCTAGCAGGAAGATTTTGTTCAGTAGGGGATTTGGATGAGGTTACCTTGACAACCAACCCAGAATTATGCAGGAAGGTGCTTTTTGCACTGTTAGTGGAGAGATACTGACGCACTGCAGCAAAAGGTGACAATGTGCATGTGGTAGCCTCGTCACCTTCAGGTGGTTGTGGTTGTTCAATCATTTGTTCCATAGCTTCCTGAAAGTTTGAACTTGTAGATTAGTGTACCAGATAAGTTACTAATGAGACAACAACAAACAAAGTAGGTTAAACGTTTATACATAACTTATTTTGGTGAACTACTATAATACATTAGCATGTATTGTAGTGCCAACTACATAATAAAATCACTTTCAGAACATATGTCCATGTAGCATGCCTACTGTATTGTCTATTTCCTCACATTCTTTGATATCTAAGGATAAAGAGACATGGTTTAAAGTAGGATGAACATAGTATGACATCATTCATATCATGGGAAAATAGATATAAACAAATAGGCTATTTTATCATTGTGTGCGCACGTGAACATAACAACTAGATTACAGATCAAGACCAAAAGAATATCCTTCATCTCTTTTAAACCATGTAAGGTGAAATGATACGTTAAGACAACTGTGTATAAAAGTGAACAGAGTAACTGACATTGGCTGTAAACCAAGTAGTTAAATGAACACATCACAGTACCAATCAGTTCAAGGCAGGAGGAGTAAGGACTTACAACAACGGCTTGAACTGGTGTGCTCATGCCCTTCATCTTGATGGTGTGGCAATCCTTGAAGATTTGCACTGCATTCGGTTCAGGTTCTTTTTGGTCCGCACGGGCTTTCCTTTGTATTTGGAACAAGTCAACATAGATACGATAATATGACACAAAAAAAGAAGGAAGTAGCAGCTATTTACAAGAGCCTCACAGTTTGCAATATAGCTACGAGATCCTATTGTTTGTTGGAATTTCACTTTAGAACGATTGGTTTTGTTCTTCAAATAGTTAGCCTAGAAGAAGATACACTTATAAGGCACATACATAAATACAAGTTCAATATGTGGTCTGATCAAATATAGCCTACCTGATACTTTGGATCAGACCAGTGTTTAACGAGGGCTGTACAGCCTTCATCTGTAATATATTCCACTGGAGATGTTTGGGCGATTTCATTGTTAGCCTTGCCTTCAAAGTGAGATTTTCTAAGGTGGTACCGATACTGTCGCAGAGCAGACTGAAAAACATGAGTGCATGCTTGTTTAGTTGCATCATCTTTCGGATCCAACTTGAACCTCATCTATTGAAAAAAGAAAGTGAGTCTTATTAGGAGGAAGCTAGAAAGTATGGGACAGAGCAAGACAATATTACTAATTGCGATGAATAACATTACTTACGGATAAATGGTCAAGGAAGGTGTTAAACTGGGTATTGTCTTTCTCATTCCTGTACTGGATCCATGTTGGGAGGATACGTGCATGACACCTAACGGCAACGACTGCCTCTGATACTAACTTGGTTGACTCTGTAGCATCACGTGGCCTTTTTAAACCCGCCTCAAAATGGATCTCCATTCTTCCTCCTTTAGATTTTGTTAATCTGTCAAGCATTATCCCCGATGTCTGTTTCCGCTTGCGCCGTGGTGCTAGTTCAACAACGAATATGGAAAGTGTTAGTGTACATCAAACTGTGAGAGTACATATAAAGGAGCAGGCAACTGCAACTTGACTTGGTCAGGTACCGTCTTGGTGTTGATGCTCATGAGGTTCATCTGATCTTGCCAAGTCCTGTTGTGTCAGCAGTGCTTTGGAAGTAGTGTTAGGTGTGAAGGCAGCTTGGGAGCTGGCCAGTTCCAGAGCAAACGAACGAGTAACTCGTTGAGATGCTGGTACAGTTGAAGCGGATGCTGCAGCTGGTGGAGCAGGTGATACTGTGTTTGTAAATTTAGCCGGTGGACTTGGACCTTCTACTGCACTATAAGTACTAGCAGAATCTTGACGACAGATCCTTTTCCATTTCACCCGACGAGTAACAGCACTCCCTACTATATTATTTTCCTTGCTCTTTTTTGACTTTGCCATGTCAAGCCGTACCCACAACACAAAAGAATAAAATCGCTCTTTAGAACTCATTGATGCATGATACAGACAAGCAATACTTTGATGTAAGACAACCGTATGAGGATGGAATATGTAAGAAAAACAGGACAACATGACATATTCACAGCTACGATGTGCAAACTAAGCAGAAGGATTTTCAAGAAAATAGAAGTAATGCAAGATAGACACCATATGAAAGATGCAACCAATATTACTCTGCCAAGTTAAAAGTGTCTTGTCATAAGTGGCAATTCAAAAAATTAGAAGCAGTACAACGTAGAAATCAATGCAAGATGCAACCACTATCAAACTGCCATGTTAAAAGCGTCCAATCATGAGTGACTGATGCGGGATACACAACAACAGTACTTTGGTGTAAGAACATGGTATGATATATAGATGTAGTGTATTCTAGACACAGAAAGCCATGTCATATGCACATGTATTACGTATAAACTCAGCAGGTGCAATTTAATCAAAATAGAAGAAATACAGGCTAGACAACATATGCAACATGAAACCAATTATGACACTGTCAACTTAGAGCAAGCACCTGCGATGGTGGAGTACGGGAGATGAACTCATCATGTAGACTTGGGACTTCAACTTCATTAGTAGTAGGAGTGGCAAATCTAGAGAGTCTCTATTTGCATCGGTGCGGAGGACCACCAACATCCCCTAACTTACTCTTTTCCTTCATATTTTTTGATATTGCCTTATGAAGTCAAAACCACAAGAAGATGAATAAAATTAGCTCTGCATAACTGGTTGATGCATGATACAGACGAACACTACTTTGATGTAAGGCAAGCGCGGGATAGGAGGATGGAATATATACAAAAAAAGACAACGTCTATTCACACGTACGATAGGAGGATGGAATATGTATGAAAAAACAGTAAGCGGAAGGCATTTCAACAAAATTAGAAGAAATGAAAGCTAGGCACCATATGAACATGCAACCAATATCACTCTATCAGGTAAAAAGTGTCTTGTCGTAAGTGCCATTTCAAGAAATTAGAAGCAGTACAAGATAGAAGACAATGCAAGATGCAACCTACATCACAGTCCCAAGTTAAATGTGTCTTATGGGTAAGTGATCATTGCATGTATAAGTTGTAAGCTATGCAGATGCAATTCAACATAATCAGAAGCAATACAAACTAGACATCATAATGAAAACGCAACCACATATAACAGTTCCAAGTAAGAGCAAGCACCTATGATGGTGGAGTAGGGGAGATGTGCTCATCATGTACACGTATGTTCTAGAAACAGGAACACGTGTCATATTCACAGGCATTATGTGTAAAGTAAGGAGATGCAACTCAAGTTAGAAGCAATACAAGCTAGACATCATACGCAACATGCAACCACATATAATAGTGCCAAGTTAGAGCAAGCACCTGTGATGGTGGAGTAGGGGAGATGTGCTCATCATCTACACAGCTACATTGACTGTCCAGCCTTGTGTTGTCTTGCGAATCTTGTTGGGAGGATGGCGGAGTAGAATCTGTAGAGACCCCCTGTTTGAGTTGCTCCGAAGGACCACCATCATCCACTGCCGGACTAATTTCCTTCAGCTATAATGATTTTGCATTGTGAAGTCAAGCCGATAAGAAAAAGGAATAAAATTCGCTCTTCAGAACTCATTCATGCATGATACTGATAAACACTACTCGGATGAAAGGCAAACACATGATGCGAGGATGGAATATGTATGAAAAACAGGATGGCGTGACATATTCACACCTATGATGTGGTAACTAAGTAGAAGACATTTCAACAAATTAGAAGTACTGCAAGCTAGACACCATATGAAAGATGCAACCAATATCACTCTGCCAAGTTCAAACTGTATGGCGTTTCAACAAATTAGAAGCAGTACATGCTAGAAATCATATGCAAGACACAACCAATATCACAGTGGCAACTTAAAGGTGCCTTATCATAAGTGACTGATGCGGGATATGCAAGAACAGTAGTGTGATGTAGAAACAGGAACACATGTCATATTCACAGGCATTATGTGTAAAGTAAGCAGATGCAATTCAACAAAGTTAGAAGCAATACAAGCTAGACATCATACGCAACATGCAACCACATATAATAGTGCCAAGTTAGAGCAAGCACCTGTGATGGTGGAGTAGGGGAGATGTGCTCATCATCTACACAACTACGTTGACTGTCTAGCCTTGCGTTGTCTTGCAAATCTTGTTGGGAGGATGGCGGAGTAGAATCTATAGAGAACCTCCGTTTCAGTTGCTCGGAAGGACCACCATCATCCAATTCCTTGCCAATTTCCTTCAGCTTTATTGATTTTGCATTGTGAGGTCATACCGACAAGAAAAAGGAATACAATTCGCTCTTCAGAACTCATTCATGCATGATACTGACGAACACTACTCTGATGAAAGGCAAAGTCATGATACGAGGAGGGAATATATACGAAAAAATGGATGGCTTGAAATATTCACACCTATGATGTGGTAACTAAACAGAAGGCACTTCAACAAATTAGAAGCACTGCAAACTAGACACCATATGGAAGGTGCAACCAATATCACTCTGCCAAGTTAAAACTGTCTCGTCATAGGTGGCGTTCATCAAACTAGAAGCAATACATGCTAGAAATCATATTCAAGACGCAAACCAATATCACACTACCAACTTAAAGGTGTCCCATCATAAGTGACTGATGCAGGATACACAAGAAGAGTAGTTTCATGTAAGAACATGGTGTGATAGACAGATATAGTATGTACCAAAAATAGGAAAGCATGTCATATTCACATGTATCATGTGTAAGCTAAGCAAATGCAGTTTACACTAATTAGGAGCAATACGAGCTAGACACCATATGCAACATGCAACCATATATCACACTGCCAAGTTAGAGCAAGCACCTTGGATGGTGGAGTAGGGGAGCGGAGACTTGGACCTTGTAATGCACTATCAGTACAAGGAGAATCAGTACAGATGCCCTGTTTACGTTGCTACAGAGGACCACCATCATTGCCTTCCTTACTCTTTTCCTTCCTCTTTCTTGATTTTGCCTTGTCAAGTCAAACCCACAAGAAAAAGGAATAAAATTTGCTCTTCAGAACTCATTGATGCATGATACTGACGAACACCACTTTCATGTAAAGCAGCCGCATGATAGGAGCATGGAATATGTATGAAAAACAGGATGGCGTGACATATTGACATGTATGATGTATAAAGTGTAAACTAAGCACAAGGTGCTTGAACTTGTTAGAATCAATGCAGGCTAGAAAACATATGAAAGATGAAACCAATATCACTCTGCCAAATTAAAAGGGTGCCCTAACAAATGTATTTGACCAAATTAGAAGCAATACATGGCAACAGGCTAGAAATAATATGCAATAGGCAACGAATAAAGGTGACTCATCGTAAGTGATTGATGCATGATACAAAAGAGAGGTAGTTTCATGTAAGAACAAGGTTAACACATAGATGTAGTGTGTACCAAAAATAGGAAGGCATGTCATATTCACAGGTATAGTGTGTAAACTAAGCAGATGCAATTTACCCTAATTAGAAGCATTACAAGCTAGACACCATATGCAACATGAAACCACATATCACACCATGAAGTTAGAGCAAGCACCTGTGATGGTGGTGTAGGGGAAGTGCGGTCTTCAAGTACAGAGCTACGTTCAATATCTTCATTTAGGCTTGTTGTTTCTTGAGAATCATGTGGAGAGGATGAAATTGCATTCTTTATAAGAGTATTGCGTCTCATATTAACCCATGGGCGTGACTGTCTCATCATAAGCGATAGATGCATGATACACAAGAACAGTAGTTTGATGTAAGAACATGGTGTGATAGGCAGATGTACTATGTACCAAAAACAGGAAGGCGTGTCATATTCACATGTATAATGTGTAAGCTAAGGAGATGTAATTTAACAAATTAGGAGCAATCCAAGCTAGGCACCATATGCAACATGCAACCAGATATCACACTGCCATGTTAGAGCAAGCACCTTGGGTTGTGGAGTAGGGGAGATGAGATTTGGAACTAGCACTGCAGTATGAGTAGCAGGAGAATCTGCAGAGATCATCTATTTCGGTTGCTCCAGAGGACCACCATCATTCCGTGCCTTCATCCTTTCAGCTTTTGCCTTGTCAAGTAAACACACACAAAAAGGAATGAAATTCGCACTTCCAAATTCGTTGATGCATGATACTGACGAACACAACATTTATGTATGGCAACCACATCATAGGATGATGGAATATGTATGAAAAACGCTAAGCAGAAGGCATTTCAACAAATTGGAAGCAATGCAATCTAGACACCATATGAAAGATCCAACCAAAATCACTCTACCAAGTTAGTTGTGTCTCATTATAAGTGGCACTTCAACAAATTAGAGGCAATACATGTTTGAAATGATATGCAAGATGCAACCAATATTACACTGTCAACTTGAAGGTGTATCATCAAAAGTGATTGATGAGGGATACACAAGAAAAGTAGTTTGATGTAAGAACATGGTTAATAGAAAGACGTAGTATGTACCAAAAACAAGAAGGCATGTCATATTGACAGGTATAATGTGTTAACTAAGAAGATGCAATTTACCCTAATTAGAAGCATTACAAGGTAGATACCATATGCAACATGCAACCACATATCACACTGCCAAGTAAGAGCAAGCACCTGCGATGGTGGTGTGGGGGAATTGCAGTGATCAACTATAGAGCTATGTTGACTATCTTCATTTAGCCTTGCTGTTTCTTGAGAATCATGTGGGGAGGATGACATTGCACTCTTTAAACGAGTAGGGCGTCTCACAGTAACCCACTCAGGTGACTGTCTCATCATAAGTGATTGACGAGGGATACAAAAGAGCATTAGTTTGATGTACGAACATGGTTAATAGACATATGTAGTATGTATCAAAAACAGGAAGGCATCTCATTATCAATGGTATAATGTGTAAAGTAAGCAGATGCAATTTAACCAAATTGGAAGCAATA
Source organism: Triticum aestivum (assembly GCF_018294505.1). Lineage (NCBI taxonomy): Eukaryota > Viridiplantae > Streptophyta > Magnoliopsida > Poales > Poaceae > Triticum > Triticum aestivum. The sequence continues at coordinate 426,502,441 of NC_057804.1, read as the reverse complement.
CAAGCTAGACACCATATGCAACATGCAACCACATTTGACAGCGCGAAGTTAAAGCAAGCACCTGGGATGGTTGTGTGTGGCAATTGAGATCATCAACTGCAGAGCTATGTTTACTGTCTCCAACTACTGACACTGCACCCATTAGAGCACTGAAATGCTTAGTGCTTATCTTCGAATTACACTGGAGCGACTTCTGTCTTTTCTTTTCTGCATTCATCAACACTGCGTCAGAGTCTAAAATACCCATGCATAAAAAAAATAGTATGAGTATGGGTGAAGTGTGTGCACAATTAGTACAGTGTAAAGGTAGCAGATAGCAGGTCGGTGAGAAATAAATGACGGGAGAGATATGATAGCTCTACAACATGCATGACACACTAAATTACTACAGGATTCTATGAAAATAACAGTCGACTGAAAACAAATAGGTCAGTCCATTTTTTCTGCACCGTCCGATGTACAAAGAACGGGCAGATCGTGTTCATCTACCTCCAGCCAGTCAGTGTTGACGATCTTCCTCCAAACACCAGCGACCACCAGCCCAGTATTCCTCCCTTGCCTGCGCCCTCCCCTTGACCTCACCGCATCGCCGTGCTTGGCACCACCCCCGGCCATCCATTCAAGCCCGTCGACCTCCAGATCAGGCACAAGCAGATCCTGCACCCCACACCCCTATGATAGACACCAATGCGCCGCTTCCCGGGGGAACAAGCGGACTAGGTGCTCCGCGCGCCTAAGCGTGTGCTGCTTCTTTTAATTGCGGTTCGACTAACCCTGAATTGAAATCCAGGCGGGCTACTGACCTCTAGCAAAGGTGAAATAGTAAAGGGAGGAAACCTTGTGCATTTAGTACCACGAAGAAGATGCAGTAAGAAGCGCTCAACTAGTTTCTTTCGTGGGATGAATACGGTGTGAGCAGAGACGTAAGATTTGCACGAATAAGGGAAGAGGAGTACCTCTTTCTGCTGGCAGTGCTGTGTCCTCCTTTTGTTTTCCCAACGATCTTCTTGTGGTTCACTAGAAACGAGAAGTTGTGGAGGACGGTGGAGCCTTGGACGAACCCATGGCCAAGTTGTTGAGTGTGGTGCGGTGGCCGTCTGTCGGCGGCGGGGAACCAGATCTGAGGCAGCGAATGACGGCGTAGCGGGAACAGCTCCGGTGCGGTGGACGGTTGCGACAGTGGAGCGGCAGCAGTGAGGTGCAGGACGGCGTGGTCGGAGTGGTTCTAGTACGGCGCACGTCGGCGTCGGCATCGTGGAGGAAGCTTTGCCTCGGCTTCAGCTGCTAAGTCCTTGAGGGCGTTGCGGTTGCGGTTGCGTTGGACGACGACGTCGGGGTACCGGCTCCGGCGTGATGGAGGAGGGAAGTGGTGGATTGGCCGCTATGGGGTGGAGGACGGAGGAGGCTGGGGTTTTGCGGCTGGTGGAGAGGGCGTTTTCGCGCCCACGGAGTATGAATGGGGAAACAGAGGGAGGCAGGGAACTAAGGGGGAACAATGTTTCGGTTTGAGACGCGCTTGTTTGAAATTTGGGGAAAGTTACAAACTTTGCCCCCATCTAAAATTTCGGACATATTGTGGGTTGGGGGTAGGACAGTCATGTCAGGTGTCCCAAATGTGGGCGGGATAGATTTCGGCCGAGCGCATGGGTGTTTAGGCGCCCACGGCGTATGAATGCTTCTCGGAGGCGGTTGAGACTGGCGTCTTGGTGAAGTTACAAACCTACCCCGATTTAGACCTTTGGACATCGGGCCGATAGGCTACACGGACCAGAGTCAGGACAGTAACTTCCTACCACCGAACATTAGTCTCGCGCGGTTTCGGGTGACTAGAGGCCTATTTGGCACTTCGTTCAATATTAGGGAGCAGAAGCATTAACATTTTCGGTTCTCTTGAATTGAACTTTCAGGATTTGTAAAACTTCACAAATCTTTACTCTTGAACATCCTAAAGCTATGATTATTTTGAAATGGAGGGGGTACATTTGAATATACATTGTACACGAGTATATATTAAAAAATATGCAACTTACCTTAGTTCATGCATGGTTCCAGATATAATCTCCTTGGTTGCAAAAAAAGTTAGATATGCGTATGAATATATATATATATAGCATGTCCAAACTCACAACAAAGATTGGTGCCCCCTTTTACATTTGATTTAAAAATGCCATTATCTCGGGTTCAAATAGATGAATGCACTTCCTATGAATTCGAATCTTAGAAACCCCCTTTATGTTGAATTCAACATGTATTCCATTTCGTAGCTAGCAATTTGGAATGTATCCATGCAAGTGACAAATGTATAAAGTGCTTCACACTAACAACATGGAGTGCACTAATTAATGTTTATATATGAATTGCAAAAGCATCCATTGCCTGTATTTCAAACCGCTCTCACTCTATGGATCGATAATATGAAATAAATACATGCACATGCTAGAATTCAATAGAGTATGGGTGTCTCATAGATCGATTTTCGTCCATATGCAATTTGCAAAATTCATGATCTCATCCAAAAATAATAATGCCATTTATATTTTAATTTCATGCGTAGAACCGCCTTTTATACGCAGATACACTATGCCTAGGCCCGTTCTCACAAACGTGTTATATATCTCTCTATCTAACGCATAAGTGCACACACTTTATATGCATCGGCATTTCTATTTCACACATGCTCACAACCTCTCTCAGGGTGTCGGGGTGTCTCACGCACATGCTCTTTCTGTCTCTCTCTCTCTCTCTCTTTCTGACTACTATGTACCACTCTTTTCACTAATCTCAGTTGGAAAACACTATTTCTCTCAGATGCATATATACACATGCACGGTCTCTACTAGCCCTCTATACGCACATATATGTGCCTATGTGTCTCACGCACGCACATTATCTTTAGGCCTCTCTCGCACACATTGCCCCCCCAGACACACCTCTCTCTTAGTAGTTGGCAGATATGATTTCATCATATCATTCGGTAGGATATCCCTAGCTGTTAGGCTGGATGGTAATACGAGGCAAAGTTTTACCCTAGTTCAGACCCTTGCAGTTGAAGAAAGAGCCTACTCCTGGTACGGTATATTAGTGATAGGGGTGTGTAAAAAGTACACGTGAATACCAGGCATTGTGCGTGTGTGTATACTATCGACGAACTAGCCCCCAAGCTTCTATAACATACTGGGGGCCTAGGGTTACAAATCATATATAGTCGACTTATCACCAGTGGGATAGAGTCCTCCGCGACTCTGGTAGCTTCGTGTTGTACGCCGAGTCCTCCACATGGGTCTTCGTATAACGCGTCTCGGTCCAACCTATATGTGGCGCAGGATGGAACCAACCCATGAGTCTTCATGTTGACCCACCACAACTAGAAATAATGTGCCCACCACACCACACACACAATCGACCACTAAGAAAATAAGCATATACAATAGTACAACGGTATCTAGCTCATGATACGTCTCCATATTTTGTTGATGACACAGATGGACTTTGCATTTGATGCGTGCTCCGTATTTTGTTGATGACACTTACGGTCATTGTATTTGAAGCGAAAGCGCGATATGGTCACTGGACTTCAGAATAAGCTCATCACGGTCACCACATACATTTTGTCGTGCTAACCAACATGTGGTTGGATGGTTAGGAGGACAGTGGTCTCTCGAGCCCACCAAGGTTAAAGTCCCGGTGCTCGCATTTATCTTATGTGCGTTCAGTGGGAGGAGACGTTCCACTCGACTACGAGGCACCTATGGTGACTTCGTAAAATCTCAAGATCATATATGCTGGCCCACTCTCTCGAAGGTGCTCATAGGGGTAGGGTTCGCGTGTGCACGCTTATAGCGGTGAGTGCTTGCACGTATATATGAGCCCTTGCGTCTGTACCGTGTTAAACAAATACATGTCATGATTATACGGTCACTGGCTCACCCGTACAACTCCGTATTTTGTTGATGACACAATCAATTGACCAGTCAAACGTTCCACGCGGCGCAACTAGTGTTGCACCATCGGGGCACGTAACCATGGGGCCCACCTGTCAGCCCGTATATGAAAGAAAGAAATGGTAGTTTTGAGTCTGTACTGTGTTAATAAAATAGGAGTACATTTTAGGGTGATCATACGGTCACCGGCTCACCATACAGCTCCGTAATTTGTTGATAACACGATCAATTGACCAGTCAAACGGTCCACATTCAACAGCGCACATTACCATAAGCCCCACCCGTCAGCGTGTATATGAAGGACAGAAATGGTAATAAATTAGTGGTCGGTGGTTATTCGAAGTCGTGAGACCTCTGGTTGGCAGTCGCCGGCGGTTGGGGGGCGTTGATTGGGCGGTGGGGTGGGGATCGCCGAAGAAAAAGCGCGGTGCGGGGGGCCTAGAGGGATGGCCGGTGCAGCGGCGGACCGGCAGTGGGGAGTGGTTTCTGAGAGGGCGTGGCGACGCGGGCGCTGGCGGTCCGGCCGGTGGTGGCTGGCGGCTCAGGGGGGTGGAGTTTGATGATAAACTAGAGGCCCTTGATTTCGTATCCAACGGCTGGAAAACCTAATGACCACATATGAAAAATTCAGTCGACTGACGTGTAGCCTCACCCCACACGTACACAAGCACGCACGCATGCAGGCGTGCAACACTGGCACGTACAAATAACATACACACGCACGCATGCTGGCGTGCAACACTAACACGTACACATGCACTCACGAACACACGCACGTACGCACCCATGCATGCAACACTGAAACATACCCTTGCACACACGCAACACTCGCACGCCTACATGCACATAGCACATGACGCAAGACACATGCTCAACCTATACATGCATGCACCCTTTGTTAAGGACATGGATTGTTACGGGTATTAATCAATCTTATCTGTGATAAGCAGAACATTGATGTTTACAGCGGTCTTTATGAATCACAACGTATTGAACGGGCTATCAGCATGGTAGGCTTATCTACATGAAAAAGATGACGTCACACTCAATAAACAATCATCGGTTTATGAAATGCCCGCTTCTGACCGCCCTGGCCCACCAAAGGTTCCTCTGCTGTGCGCTGCCTGCGTTGGGTCACTGACATGCAGGCCATGTACCCAAAGAGCCCACACGTCAGTGGAAGAACGGCACGGTGTCCTAGGTCAGAGTCGAGGGCGCCACTCGCTGCACGCCCGGCTGAACACGCCTCCTTGCCGCATTCAAACGCCTCCATGAAACCCGCCCGTGTGGAAGCCGAGAAACCCACTCTGGACACACGTCCGTTCATGACCGGGCCCGCATTAAATGCAACACTGGCCGATCTCCTCCCGTCCGCCGTCTATTTAATCTCCTATTTAAACGATGCCAAACGCCGACCAAGAATCGCACACCTCCGCCGCTCCCCTATCTCCCCCTTCACCATTTTGTCCACTCTTACAATGGCTTACGAAGAGTAGTTATTCCGCATCCAAGCCGGCTGGGTAGCCCACCAGATACGAGCTATGCAGCTCATTGATCCACCTCCCTCCCCTCGCCCGACGGAGCCAGTTGCCGCCCCAAGCCGACGCACGGTTCAGCAACTCACCGCTCCAGGCCAGCTCTATGAGGAGCGGCACACGGGCGTCGTTGCTGCCGTCCATGCTGCCGCCTTGTACCGCGTCTCCCATTTTTGTGGCCAAGACTCCCATGCCGGTGGCCGCGCCATGCAAGCAGCGACAGAAGCCGGGTGCGCGAAGAGCGAAGAGTTGGTGGCCAGCGCCTCCACGTCCGCAACCATCATCAAGGAGAAGTAGAACACGGGAGGCCGCCACCGCTTGGGTCCCATGAAGGCCACCGTGGAGGCGACGCCGATGTACACAACAGGTGTCTTGCCGGATCCTTTTGTTGCATGGACCTTCGTCGACCCTGCATGGGCTCCACAGAAGAGGGGAATGTTAGGATGAACTCGAGCCGATGCCGGCCATGGCGAAGTAGTGGCCGGTGATGAACTCGAACTGGTGCCGACCACCATCATCTTTGGCATCAGCCAATGATGTCAGTTGGGCAGTGGGGAGGCGAGCCGTCCTTTGCGCTGAAGCATATACCTCCAGGGCTCCCGGCAGTCCGGTGATCGTGCTGCCGGACATGAGGAACACAAATCGATCGGCGGGCGACCATTTAGGCCAGGTATTATATACCTGTGTTGTCCAGAACTAGCACCGCGTAGTTCATTTGAATGTAATGAAATCCGTCATGTTTGTATGAAAATCCAGTATTTTATATGATTTCCGTCGTTGTTTATATGAAATATCAGTTTGTCTACGTGTTTGCGTGAATTTCGTCCGGTTGGTTGAGTTGTTGTCATAATGTGTGCGGCTACGGTTGGATGGCATAATTTGCGGGTCGCCGGTCAGTCCCCGGGCGTTGTGGGACAAAAAAAACATAGCTCGTGCGAGCTCGTTTCCAACGTGCGCGCTAGAGGATGCATGACAACATGAGCACCCGAGCCATTCCTCGTTCATCGGTGGCAAAGGCACCGGTGGACAAAAGGGTTGCCAATATTTTGGCTACCCCGGGCAAGATCCAAACAACCCCTCCCAACAGATTCAAACCCCTTGTTCGCTGTGGAATTTTGCCATGTGTTGTTTTCATGGACTAGCAAGATGTCCGTGCATTGCACGGAACATCAAGATGCATTTTTTACAAACTCCCGCATGCATGCAAGGGATAATTAATGTCCTCCTTTGCTAGTACCACGAGGCAAACACCATTAATATTGCATCAATTAGTGTTAGTGGCCTTGTATATCTGCAAATTGTAATTTTGATAGTGGCCCCTTATATATAAAAATGGAGGGAGAAAGATGAGAGATAAGGTGAGGAGGAGTGGGGCGTGGTGGTGACTGGTGGTCGGACTGGGCGGAGGCATGGGGATGGACAGCGCATTATGTCTAGGTTTGTATCTCTCTCACACACACCCACGTAGGTGGGGGACGTGCACGAAGAGAAGAGGTGCACGCACGGCGCACGCACTCCCGTCTCTTTCCCAACCACACCCACGCGGGTACGCGGTGGAGCTCATTTCTGTACGAAAAGGCAGCCCACATGGTAATTTGACACGTGTACTGGTTGTCCACTTGGTGGAGGGAGGATCGTCTACCACGGGTGAACAAACAAATTGTGACTTGACGTGTTATGTTAAAAAAGAGGCAAACCATGTGGGGCCTACCTTAGAGGCAAGGCTCTATACATTGGAGTACTTTTGATGTGTCCCTTCAACTCACAGAACGAGGAGAAGCTTGCTTAGAACGCCGTCTCCCCCGCCCACGGGCGCGGTGGCTCGCGGGATGAGTTGAACCTTGCTTACGAGTAGTAGTACTACTACTATATGCCTTACGCCCGCTCCCTCGCCCACGTGCGCGGTGGCTCGCAGCACGAGGTGAAAATTTTACTACTCCCTCTGTTTACCTTGGTTAGAGAGATTATCATATTGTTTGGAATATATATGTCCTTTAGTACTCCCTCCATTTACTTATACAAGGCCACTATAAAAAAATACATTTTGCATCTATACAAGGCCACAAATAGTAATCGAGACAAAAGTTACTACTCCCTCCTTTCCAGTTTATGGCTCAATTTCAAAATCTCTCCAACCAAGGTAGACGGTGAGTGGTCGAATTAATTTCGTAGTTTGCACAAGTAATTAGTACGCTCGTTTTTCTCAAGAAGTTATGTTCACCGAGGCATTAATTAGAAAGAATGCATGAATGACCACTAAATTTCCATGAACTTCTACATGCATTGGTTAGTTTCCTCTTGACACTACTTGCATCGGGTGATCTAACGCACCTCGTAATCCAACATGTAATGGTACTACTACTAGTAGTAGAATTGAGACTTATCAAATGGAAAAACGAATGTTTTTAGATGAGCCCTATAAACCCTAGTGGGTACATACTCCGTAAAAACAGATTTTTCCAAAACTAAGTCGCTCCCTTTCATGAATTCTGTAATATACTCCTCCGTCGACGCTCCCTTTCATGAATTCTGTACTTCCTGTCACCGACATGTGGGACATATAGCAACTGGGTCGACGTGTCAAGCACCAAATAACAGTGCAGAACAGCAGGGGGGACGCACCCCACTCGTACCGACCCAGTAGTAGTAATGAGCAATGAGACGTCAAATCACAATGCCGCACCTTCCCAGACGGACGAAGCAACCATTATTTCACACTTCGGTTCGCCATCATCTCAAACCACGTAGTATTGCTTCTGCCTCAAGAGGGACACGCGCATCACCTTGGTACATCATGACACGTGGGACCGCATGACAGGCCATGCTCCCCAGCCGACCGCTCGGTAAAATCACCTCATTTTTACCATACTTCCTCACTATCGGTTTACTACATGGCATGCACGTCGTTCTAGGTTGAGAATTTAACTGGCTATATATGTGATGAACAATACTCTAGCCTTTTAAAAAATGTATACTTTTGTACAGTAGTAGTATCGATGGATTGCGCCATGGAGCAAAACTTGAAATTTAAAAAAAGGTGGAACATATAGAGAGCGCTCGTTGCCAAATTATGCATATAGTACTATTAAAAAGGCTAGTCACAATAATGGTGTCCAGCACAAGTGCACAACCCACCCCTCAAATAAAACTAAGCACCCTGGAATTCTTTGACAAAACTAAGCACCCTGAAATTCTTTGGCATCTATACTGCTGGCTATATGATGTTGGCCATATATATTGTACGTATATAATGTGAAGAAATGAGTGGTAGTACTATACCAACTAAAAGATGAAATGTAAGAAATACTAGTATGTATGTACTGAAGAGTTAAAGTAATGAGAAGAAACATAACATAGTTTTGCTGGGGGCTCAACACAACACACCCCTCAAATTAAATTAAGCACACCTGAAATTAAACTTTGCAACTATTCTGGTAGACACTGCATTAGAACCACCATGAGCAACGACACTGCCACCTTACTCGGAGTCCTCGTCCACGTCCTCGACTTTGTCCTTGTCCCTCTTCCTATTGGCTGATACTTCTTTTCTTGAACCGCACACTTGGCTCTTGCTCTTCATCCAACCCTTGTAGATATTGAAACAAAGGTAGCCATCCATTGTAGCGTATTGCATGTGGTCTATATCTAGTACATTCCGTTGCCATGCATAACGATGAAACGTGTATGGAGGTTTCTCCAGTTTACCGTACGAAGGATGAACCATGGCTCCTGCCAGGGTCAACATTGAAGGCTGACGAGAGGACACCAGCCAATTCTTCTGGAGGTCGAAGGGGTTGCCTACAACGAGGCCTATCCGACCCAGGACTTCTTTGTCGTTACTAAAGTCTACAGTAACAAATTTGACTAGGTTGCTCTCGAGGAAGTCCTTAAAATCCAGGCATTCAATGTCGGCATGGCATGTGTGGTAGACCAAGCATAAGTCATGCACGCAAACCTGGATCACGGTGGGTTTCTTCCTCTCTTCATCCTTTAGATCCTTCTCTCGTCCCAGGACTGTGGTGTACTCAACATCTAGCCCAGCGACCCACTCATCATCTGAGTTTTCGAACATGCATCTGAAGCGAGAAAGGCATCCTTTCACCGTCGCGGAAGAACGGGTGTAGATGACGTCGAACTCATCGCCGGTGATGGTTCTAACCTTGGACTCACCGCCGATCATGGATATTTGGGACGCCATGGATTTGGGAGGAGGGTTAGGATTAGTGGAACTGCCATAATGTGAAAGGACGGGATGACTAAGAGCGAACCACCGTAGTATTAAAGGACGTGCGAGGACGAGTAGGAGCGAACTGCCAACGTGTGAATGGCAGGGTAGTGGCTTTCTATTCTCCCATGATACGGGCTTCCGAGAGCCGTTGGATATGAGATCGAATGGTTGCATGGCATGATTCTAGACCTATGGGTGAATATCCTATCCTGGAGGGTTATTCTACAAATTTTCAGCAACTTAGAATGCAACCGTTTGATCTCAGATCCAAGGGCTGCCAGCAGCCCATATCATGGTCGCGCCTACCACGACCGTCGTGTCGCTCGCGCGGTCGCGCCCTTGGAGATTAAACACGGTGCGTTAGGCTATCTGATGTTGGCATGTCATACATAGTCATCACTTAGTCACTCATACTACAACAAGGTTAGCTATAAGGTTGGCTATAAGTGTATTTTTTACTTCTCTCTATCTCTTTCTTCGTACTCCCTCCGTCCCATAATATAAGAACGTTTTTGACACTAGTGTAGTGCCAAAAACGTTCTTATATTATGGGACACATGGAGTACTAGTATTTATTGCATTTGCCAAGGAGTGACCTCTTCCAATGAAATGGTGTGCTTATTAGTTTTTTGTTGCTAAGTTTGCTTCATTTAATTAGCTATAGACTCAAAATTATCTTTTCACCTAGGTACACGCGCTTAGCACCGTATCTTCCTTGGGTCACCAAACTAGTCTCTCTCTTCTTGATTAACTTGCCACATCAGACTTTATGCCTATGGGGCAAGCTTAGCACGTGTAGGAGCAAGTAAGTACAATAGTGCGCTTTACATGGCATATTTGCATATGTGGAGGAAAGAGAGGCAAGGAAAAAGTGGAGAAGTGGGCTCTCATGCAAGAGACAGACTCTACTAAATGGTGGAGCATTGGGAGAGGCACCTATATGGAGGTGGTCAGGAATCGGGAGACTCACGTCGGTTGTAGCGCCGCAGTTAAAATGATAATGGCAAGTCAAATCATGGGGCCCCACCTGTCCAGCAGTAACTCGCTATCAAATCACACAGCCCTACATTTGCAGCAGCCTGCTCCCTCGTCTTATCGCGTCTCTGTCGAACCGACTAGGCGGAACTGCCCCGCCTACCGTGCAGGAAAAGCCCCGCCCTCGACTTTTAAATACAACTACATCCGCTTAAGAATCCAATGATATACTTTTTGTGACATAGTAACTCATATTTAGTTAGTCAAATGGATGACCTAGAACTATGTGCATGCCCTATAAACCGAGACGCCTAAAAATAAAAAAACGAGACGGAGAGGGTAGTTCAGCACGTGTCTTTTTAGATCAATATAGTCGGGATTCACCAAGGAGCAAAACCAAGTTGTAGGCTGCTCCTGTCGTGTTGGCGTAGCAACTCAAGCAGGGTCAGCCCGCACACGAAATGGCGACACACTTAACAGGACCCCTTTGGCCGACATGTGGCTCATACACCGTCTTGTTCCACGTGCGATGCACCAAATTACAGTTCGGAGCAGCGGTTGGAAATGGAGGCACCCCGGCCGTAGCGCCGCAGTAGTAGAAAATGAGCGATGAGGGGACAAATCACAAAGCCCCACCCGTCCCGCATTAAGCTGGACGGACAAAGCAACCATCATTTCACTCTAGGGTGCAAGAGCATAAAGAAAAGAGAAAACAATGATGCATGCGGCAGCTACCTAGGGCACCCTAGGGTAGGGGTCTCCACTATAGATCCTTTTTTTAAAAGCGCCTCCACTACAAATCGGCTTCTCCCTCGTCCTCTTGAAGAAAACCGATGATGAGTGCGGCGGTAGGGTTTGTAGGAGTACTACAGCGTGCGGTGCCACGTCGTAGTAAACGGGTTTGAGTTGACGCCTTAAATATGTGTGGGCCTCTTGGTTTTACGGGAACGAGGCAACATTTTGGGTTCGGGGACCAGTGGAGATATAGTACGTACAAAAAATTGTGGACGTAGGTTCGACGAAAGGCAATGATGCATGGGCCCTGCATTTTGATATACCCGGGGCTGCGTGAAATTTGCTACTCTACTCAAAACTAGTAAGGTACACATGCATTGAACGCATGATATTTTGAAACCAAATTATGAATAAACACACACTATAGCATGTAAAGCTTTGAGTCATATATGCATGATGTAGATGTTCGTTTAGTTCTTATAGTTCATCTCATTCAAAATCAATTAGTTTTATAAAAATGTCAAGATTCATGGGGTTGTGCATTGTAAAGCATACAAATAATGACAATTCATTTAGAAAAAAAATCAATTATGATACAGAAGATTCTAGAACAAAGGAGAAGTGCTTGTGTTTGAGGTTTGTGCATTATGCTTAAGTTCAACCATGGAGTCTTCTGAATTGTACATGTGGCAGATTTGGTGGAATGTTGATGATATCCAACGGCCAGTAGTGCTCAGATTTGCCATCTCTACACTGTCGGATTAGCTTCATCCAGCGACCATCTTTCAAAGTTATTGTCACACTATATAGTTCTTGTGCCATAGTTGCATGTTTTGGAAAAAAGCTACTAGTGGGTTGTACTATCTATTTAGGAATAGAAGATGTATACATGGAAGTTGTAGGGAAAGAGATGACATGGAGCATCTCAATTCCTATGAGTAGGGATTGGAAAAGAGATGTCATTTGGTTCACATCATAGGAACTTTTCTATTGAATCTAGAGATGACATGTATCTCAATTCCTATGAGGAGGGATTAGAAAAGAGATGTAATTTGGTTCATATCATAGGAGCTTTTCTATTGAATATATGCTAATGTTTATTTTCCTTTGAAATTAAGGGAGTATATGAATCCATTCATATGAACCAAGTGGATCTAAAGCTATATAAATGATATCATGTTTATTTCCTTTGAAATGTGGAGTATATGAATCGATTCTTATGAACCAATTGTCTCTAAAGGAAAAAATCCTATAAAAATCATATCATATAGAGTTCCTATGATATTCCTCGACACCAAAGGATGGTTGAAATTGCTACGGGTGATACAATGGTCTTTCTTTGTAGACTCCTCCCCCATCTTTATAGTTACCTCTCGAAGGTGAATGAAATGATATATACAGGGTATTCTACATGTGCAATTTGGTACACGAAAACTCGGTAAAAGTTTGCATGCTTTGAATTTTCAATAAAGCTATATGCACTGCATTTCAGAACGGAGGGAGCATACGGCAGTTGCTAACACTCATGTGGAAGATTTGTGTGTAGGAGGAGTGGCTGTTCTGTTAAATGACACGGCAAAACGGACACTGTCGGATGCCGATCTAACGGTTCTTACGGCGTTCGTCAGGAAAAGGCTTGTGGCGAACGTTTGTCGGATAATGATTTACGGCACATGCATTGCATTGATACGTGCCCCCTCTCTCTCACGCACACGCACCCTCACGAGTCACGACCCTCCCGAGTCCTCTCGCAGACTCACACGTCGCACCCATCGTCTATCTGCAGGTAGACGTCATGCACATATGTGCTCTTCATACCCTACCCTCAAAACTTCTAAAAAACAAAAGTCGTCGCGCACATTTTATTTTAGCTCACACGTCACACACTTATACTATAACTCTTGCGGCGAACGTTCTTTAGGCATAGTATATTGTACTCTCACGAAGAGAAGCGGTGCACGCACGCACTAGTTCTCTCACACCCACTCGCGGGTACACGTTGGAGCGCATTTTTTTGAAGCTGGTACAACAAAATCACTCCACTATATATATAAGCAGGAGCCTTAGCGCTTGCTTTACTAGGGTTCCTCTCATTCACTCTCTCATGCTCTCCAGATCTAAGCAAGACATAGGTGGCCACACTCTCTCTCAACTCACGGCTGGTCACAAATCCAGTCGGACAACCTCGACCGGGGCAGGGGTGTAGGTGCATCGTTCACGCTGTCGTCGACAGCGAGGGAGGAGACCAACGGCTGCCCGCGTGTCCCGATCGGCGGTCGTGCCATTCTCTCCGAGAGAGCGCCGGCTCGGGAGGGCCTCCGACCCCTTCTTCCTACCTACGGTATTGTGGCCAAGATGCGGCCTCCCGACGCCGTCTTTGCCACATGCCGACGGCCCTCAGGTATATATTCCTTCGAAACGGAACACCTGCCTTGCTCTACTACCCCAGCTCCCTTCGTGTGGATCTTTTTCTACTTCCGTCCGCTGTTCCAAAGCCACCTAGACTTTTACTATTATTAGAGGTATAGCTAGTTCATACAGTCGACTCTAAGAGTTGGTTCAAACAGGGAAGAGAGTGGGAAAGCTGTAGCATGAAACTAGGACTTGGTTCTAAGAGGAAACGGGGGAAAGTAGTAGATACTGGCTACCCAACCAGTCTCTTGGTTGAAAAGACGAAGAAAGCATGGTGGATGGCGAAGGGCGGGGGGAAGTGGACCTATCTCTTGGTTGAGAAAGGAAAGAAAGTGACGGGTGTTGGGGGACAACGCAAATGAGAATGAGAAGGTCTAGATTTCCTGTGCTCACATAGGAAAATGTCGTCGAGGAGATACAAAATGGGAAAAATGTAGACATGCTGCCTGAGTGTTTGCCGCTCTTAGCAGCCACATCTTCCTCACCACTTTATGCCCCTGCTGTCCCTACGCCCATATCGCTACGTGATACGTCTCCAACGTATCTACTTTTCCAAACACTTTTGCCCTTGTTTTGGACTCTAACTTTCATGATTTGAATGAAACTAACCCAGACTGACGCTGTTTTCAGCAGAACTGCCATGATGTTGTTTTATGTGTAGAAAACAGAAGTTCTCGGAATGTCCTGAAAATCCTCGGAGGCAAGTTTCAGAAAATATAAAAAATACCTGCGAAAGAATCAAGACCAGGGGGCCCACACCCTGTCCACGAGGGTGGGGGCGCGCCCACCCTCGGGTGCGCCCCCTGTCTCGTGGGCCCCCTGAGGCTCCGCCGACCTCAACTCCAACTCCATATATTCCGTCTCGCGGAGAAAAAAATCAGAGAGGAAGTTTCATCGGGTTTTATGATACGGAGCCGCTGCCAAGCCCTAATCTCTCTCGGGAGGGCTGATCTAGAGCCCATTCGGGGCTCCGGAGAGGGGGATTCGTCGCCGTCATCATCATCAACCATCCTCCATCACCAATTTCATGATGCTCACCACCGTGCGTGAATAATTCCATCGTAGGCTTGCTGGATGGTGATGGGTTGGATGAGATTTATCATGTAATCAAGTTAGTTTTGTTAGGGTTTGATCCGTAGTATCCACTATGTTATGAGATTGATGTTTCTATGACTTTGCTATGCTTAATGCTTGTCACTAGGGCCCGAGTGCCATGATTTCAAATCTGAACCTATTATGTTTTCATGAATATATGTGTGTTCTTGATCCTATCTTGCAAGTCTATAGTCACCTATTATGTGTTATGATCCGACAACCCTGAAGTGACAATAATTGGGATACTTCTCGGCGATGACCATAGTTTGAGGAGTTCATGTATTCACTATGTGCTAATGCTTTGTTCCGGTTCTCTATTAAAAGGAGGCCTTAATATCCCTTAGTTTCCACTAGGACACCGCTGCCACGGGAGGGTAGGACAAAAGATGTCATGCAAGTTCTTTTCCATAAGCAAGTATGACTATATTCGGAATACATGCCTACATTACATTGATGAATTGGAGCTAGTTCTGTGTCACCCTATGTTATAGCTATTACATGAGGAATCGCATCCGACATAATTATCCATCACTAATCCAATGCCTACGAGCTTTTCACATCTTGTGCTTCGCTTATCTACTTTTCCGTTGCTATTGTTACAATTACTACAAAACCCAAAAATATTACTTTTGCTACTGTTACCTTTATTATCATACTACTTTGCTACTAAATACCTTGCTACAGATATTAAGTTATCCAGGTGTGGTTGAATTGACAACTCAACTGCTAATACTCAATAATATTCTTTGGCTCCCCTTGTGTCGAATCAATAAATTTGGGTTGAATACTCTACCCTCGAAAGCTGTTGCGATCCCCTACACTTGTGGGTTATCAAGACTAATTTCTGGTGCCGTTGCCGGGGAGCATAGCTCTATTCTTTGAGTCACTTGGGATTTATATCTGTTGATCACTATGAAGAACTTGAAAGACGCAAAAACTAAGATTCTTCCCTCAACTACGAGGGGGGGTAAGGAACTGCCATCTAGCTCTGCACTAGATTCTCCTTCTGTTATGAGTAAGTTTACGACACCTAAACCTGCTACTGCTATGAATTCTGATATGTCGCATGTTATTGATGATGCCACTTCTGCTATGCATGATACTTATGATGAAACTACTTCTGTGCGTGATATCACTTTGCCATTAGGTGAATTTCTTGATGAACAACTTGCTAGGGTTAGAGAGAATGAAATTATTGAAGATGCTATTATTGATGATAGCAATGATGAAAGTTCTCCCCCTGATTATGAATTACCTATTGTTCCTGAGGGTTATGTTATGAATGAGGAAGCTGCTAGAGCTATCTTTGCTTCTAAAGATAGATATGATCTTAAGAAATTATTAGCTCAATGGAAGCATCCGTCTCTTAATGCTAGAATGAAACCTGACCCTGCTTTTGCTACTTCACCTATCTGTGTTACTGATAAGGTTTATGAATTCTCTGTTGACCCTGAGATTATTACTTTGGTTGAATCTGATCCTTTTTATGGCCTTGAATTTGAAACTGTTGTGGCACATCTTACCAAGTTGAACGATATAGCCACCCTATTTACTAATGATGATAAATCTCGCTATTATTATATCCTTAAGATATTTCCGTTCTCATTAAAGGGTGATGCTAAGACTTGGTTTAATTCTCTTGCTCCTAGTTGTGTGCGTAGTCCCCAGGATATGATTTATTACTTCTCTACTAAATATTTCCCTGCCCATAAGAAATAAGCTGCCTTGCGGGAAATATATAATTTTGTGCAAATCGAAGAAGAGAGTCTCCCACAAGCTTGGGGGAGGCTTCTCCGGTTACTTAATGCTTTGCCTGATCATCCTCTTAACAAAAATGAAATACTTGATATCTTTTATAATGGACTAACCGATGCTTCCAAGGACTACTTGGATAGTTGTGCTGGTTGTGTTTTCAGGGAAAGAACAGTTGACGAAGCTGAATTACTATTGAATAATATGTTAACTAATGAAAATAATTGGACTCTTCCTGAGCCAATCCTGAGGCAATTCCTGAACCAATTGAGCCAACTCCTGTGCCTATTCCTAAACCCACTCCGAAGAAGAGAGGTGCTTTATTTCTCAGTCCTGAAGATATGCAAGAGGCAAAGAAATCAATGAAAGAAAAAGGTATAAAAGCTAAAGACGTTAAGAATTTACCACCTATTGAAGAAATACATGGTCTTAATGTACCGCCTGTTGAAGAACCATATTGTCTTGATAACCCGACACAGGTAGTAAAGGTAAATTCTCTCTATAGATATGATAAAGTTGAAATTCCCTCTACTAAATTTCATAGCCCATGCTTAGATGAATTTGATGACTTTATGGCTAGACAAGAAAGTTTTAATGCTTATGTTGGTAGAGAATTAAAGAATAATGCTTTCAAGATAGGACGCGTGAGTGATTATATGGCTAGAGTTAAAGGTGAACTTAAACTCGTTAGCTAATATGCGTCTATGGTTGCTACTCAAGCTGAGCAAGTACTTAAATCTCAAAATGATTTGCTTGATGAATTAAATAATAAACCTGATCTTGCTGTTAGAGTGGCTACTAGAACTGGTAGAATGACTCAGGAACCTTTGTATCCTGAAGGCCACCCTAAGAGAATCGAGCAAGATTCTTAGAGAAACAATTTAGAGGCACCTAGTTCTTCTAAAAAGAAGAAAAAGAAAAATGATCGGACTTTGCATGCTTCTAGTGAACCCGTTGTAGACACACCTGAGAATCCCAATGATATTTATATGTCTGATGCTAAAACACAATCAGGTGATGAACATGAACCTAGTGATAATGTTAATGATAATGTTCATGTTGATGCTCAACCTAGCAAAAATAATGAAGTAGAAGTTGAACCTGCTGTTGATCTTGATAACCCACAATCAAAGAATCAACGTTATGATAAGAGATATTTTTTTGCTAGGAAGCACGGTAGAGAAAGAGAACCATGGGTTCAGAAACCCATGCCCTTTCCTCCTAAATCATCCAAGACAAAGATGATGAGGATTTTGAGCGCTTTGCTGAAATGATTAGACCTATTTTCTTACGTATGCGCTTAACTGATATGCTTAAAGTGAATCCTTATGCCAAATATAGGAAGGATATCATTACAAATAAAAGAAAGATACCGGAAGCTGAAATTTCCACCATGCTTGCTAATTACACTTTTAAGGGTGGAATACCAAAGAAACTTGGAGATCCGTGGGTACCAACTATACCATGCTCCATTAAAAGAAATTATGTTAGAACTGCTTTATGTGATCTTGGAGCCGGTGTTAGTGTTATGCCTCTCTCTTTATATCGTAGACTTGAATTGAATAAGTTGACACCTACTGAAATATCTTTGCAAATGGATGATAAATCAACTGCTATACATGTCGGTATTTGTGAGGATGTGCCTGTTGTGGTTGCAAATGTCACTATCTTAATGGACTTTGTTATTCTTGATATTCCCGAGGACGATAGTATGTCGATTATCCTTGGTAGGCCCTTTTTGAATACTGCAAGGGCTGTTATTGATTGCAACAAAGGCAATGTCACTTTTCATGTTAATGGTAATGAGCATACGGTACACTTTCCGAGGAAACAATGTCAAGTTCATAGCATCAATTCTATTGGAAAAGTTCCAACTATCATTATTGGAGGTTTTGAATTTCCTCTCCCTACTGTCAAGAAAAAGTATGATATTCTTATTGTTGGGGATTTTCATATCCCCATTGAGGTAACTTAGTGTTATTCGAAATTTCTCCGGTTCCGTGTTATTTGGAATGAGTTTGTTGACCAGACTTGATCAACCTTGTTAATGGATTCATTTTGATGATCATGAGATGGATGAAACTAGAAGGCACAACCTTCTGTACCCTTTTTTTATTTTCTGTTATTTAGAATAAATAAAGCAAAAATAGTATTATCCGTCTGTTTTCTGATTTATCCATGCAATAAAAAATATCCCGAAAATAAAAGTGCTCCAAATGCCCTGCAAATTTAGTATGATTTTTATGCAATATTTGAGGATTTTAAGCACTGAAATCACTGCAGGAGGGGCAAGCACTAGGCCACGAGAGTGGAGGGCGCGCCCACCCCCCTGGGCACGCCCCCTGTCTCATGGGCCCCTGGTGGCCCCCCTCCACTTAGCCAGCACCCACACACTCCATCTTATTCCCAAAAAATCCCTATCCGGCTCAAGCACGAGTTCTAGCTCATTTTGCTGTGATTTTCGATCTCCTTGTTCAAAGCTCCATTCACAAAACTGCTTTGGGAGATTGTTGCTTGGTATGTGACTCCTCCTTTGGTCAAATTAGTTTTTGTTCTAGTGCTTTATTCATTGCAAATTTTTGCTGCATAGGTGACCATGTTCTTGAGCTTGCATGTTAAATTTATGAGGTCCCAAGTAATTCTAATGCATGATGTAGGCTCTAGGCACTTGTAGGAGTAGTTGCTACCAATCTTGTTTAGTTTTATTCACTTTTATTTTGAAGTTACTAAAATTTCAAAAAAAATTCAGAAAAAGAATTATGTCTAGGAGAATGTACGAAGGTGGTTCCTCAGTAAAGAAAGGGCCCATCTTTGGAGATAATTTTCTTGTCACACCAGAAGCAGTGTACGCTCATCGAGGCCAAGCATCCACTCCAGAACCTGAGCTTGAGCCGGAACCTGCACTGGACCCTTATCGAGCATCATCTTACCAGTGGGATCCGGAGGAGACGGCCAGCCAGTGGTATCCTGATTACACCCCTCATTACATCGGGGAGAGTAGCCACGGTCTGTGGCATTAGACCAACTTAGGCCAAAAGCCTAAGCTTGGGGGAGTACATATTTCTCACCGACTTTACATTCATGTTCACACACTATTCTAGTTGTCGGTGCTCATACTCTTTCATTGTATCATCCATGCTAGTTTAATTTTCTTTTTCTAGTTTTCTTCTTGTGTGTTTGATAAATCTTAAGAAAAACCAAAAAAAATTAGTTAGTTTAATTTCCATGCTTGTAGTAGAACTAAAATGAAAACCCAAAAAGATTTCTCGCTCTTCTTTTACTTGTTGGGAGCTTTCCCGTGTAAATAGTTTTATCTTCTTTCCTTTCCTTTGGGGGTCAAGAGTAGAAGACCATATTGAAAATGTTTAGTGGCTCTCATATGCATGATTGTTTATTTAACTTAGAGCCCATATTACTTTGTCTTCTCTCTTGAGTTGAATGCTTGCAGATTCCAGCTTAGTCCAATGCACGTGCACTATTATTATTATACACACCGTTCGGTCGTGCAAGTGAAAGGCAATAATGACGATATATGATGGAGTGATTGAGATGTAGAAAAGCTGGTATGAACTCGACCTCTCTTGTTTTTGTAAATATGATGAGTTCACCATTCCTGATTCAGCTTATTATGAAGTAAACATATTTGCAATGACATTTAGAGATTATAGTTGCTTGTGCCATGCTTGATTAGCTATGCATTATAATGGTTTACCTTGCGTGCCAACATGCTATTAGAATGATTATGATGTGGTATAATGGGATGGTATCCTCCTTTGAATAAATTGAGTGACTCGACTTGGCACATGTTCACACATGTAGTTGAAACAAATCAACATAGCCTTCACGATATTTATGTTCATGGTGGATTATATCCTACTCATGTTTGTACTCGGTGTGAATTAATTTTAATGCATGTTTATGACTGTTGCCGCTCTCTCAGTTGGTCGCTTCCTAGTCTTTTGCTAGCCTTCACCTGTACTAAGCGGGAATACTGCTTGTGCATCCAAACTCCTTAAACCCCAAAGTTATTCCATATGAGTCCACGATACCTTCCTATATGCAGTATTTACCTGCCGTTCCAAGTAAATTTGTATCTGCCAAACTCTAAACCTTCAAATGAAATTCTGTTTTGTATGCTTGAGCAGCTCATGTTTCGGCTAGGGCTGCCTATATCTTCCATGCTAGGTGGGTTATTCTCAAGAGGACTGGACTCTGCTCCTCATTCACGAGAAAGGGCCGGTAACCGGGATGCCCAGTCCCATGATCCAAAAAGATCAAAGCAAATCAATATAATTAAAAAAACTCCCCCAGGGTTGTTTTTAGTTGGAGGCACTCGTTGTTTCAGCAAGCCATGGATTGATGCTTGTTGGTGGTGGGGGAGTATAAACTTTTACCATTCTGTTTGGGAACTGCCTATAATGCATGTAGTATGGAAGATACAATCATCTCATAGTTGTTGCGTTGACAATGAAGTTATGCCGCTCAAAATGTTATTCAATCTCTATTTTAAAATCGAGCTCTGGCACCTCTACAAATCCCTGCTTCCCTCTGCGAAGGGCCTATCTATTTACTTTTATGTTGAGTCATCACCTTCTTATTAAAAAGCACCCGCTGGAGAGCACACTGTCATTTGCATTCATTACTATTGGTTTATATTGGGTATGACTTGACTGGATCTCTTTTACCATGAATTACAATGTTTAGTCAGTCCTTGATCTTTAAAGGTGCTCTGCATTTATGTTTTGCGGTCTCAGAAAAGGCTAGCGAGATACCATTTTGTTATATCATGTTATGATTGTTTTGAGAAAGTGTTGTCATCCGAGTTTTATTATTATGGCTCGCTAGCTGATTATGCCATTGATATGAGTAATTGTGAGACCTAAGTGTTATTGTGAGTATGGTTAGTTCATAATACTTGCTGAAACTTGAATGCTGGCTTTGCATGTTTACAACAACAAGAGCAAACATAGTTTGTAAAAGTTCTTCTTTATCACTTTCAGTTTATCAACTGAATTGATTGAGGACAAGCAAAGGTTTAAGCTTGGGGGAGTTGATACGTCTCCAACGTATCTACTTTTCCAAACACTTTTGCCCTTGTTTGGACTCTAACTTGCATGATTTGAATGAAACTAACCCGGACTGACGCTGTTTTCAGCAGAACTGCCATGATATTGTTTTATGTGCAGAAAATAAAAGTTCTTGGAATGTCCTGAAAATCCTCGGAGGCAAGTTTCGGAAAATATAAAAAATACTGGCAAAAGAATCAAGACCAAGGGGCCCACACCCTGTCCATGAGGGTGGGGGGCGCGCCCGCCCCCCTATCTCATGGGCCCCCTGAGGCTCCGCCGACCTCAACTCCAACTCCATATATTCCGTCTCGCGGAGAAAAAAATCATAGAGGAAGTTTCATCGCGTTTTACGATACGGAGCCGCCGCCAAGCCCTAATCTCTCTCGGGAGGGCTGATCTGGAGTCCGTTTGGGGCTCTGGAGAGGGGGATTCGTCGCCATTGTCATCATCAACCATCCTCCATCACCAATTTCATGATGCTCACCGCCGTGCGTGAGTAATTCCATCGTAGGCTTGCTGGATGGTGATGGGTTGGATGAGATTTATCATGTAATCAAGTTAGTTTTGTTAGGGTTTGATCCCTAGTATCCACTATGTTCTGAGATTGATATTGCTATGACTTTGCTATGCTTAATGCTTATCACTAGGGCCCGAGTGCCATGATTTCAGATCTAAACCTATTATGTATTCATGAATATATGTGTGTTCTTGATCCTATCTTGCAAGTCTCTAGTCACCTATTATGTGTTATGATCCGACAACCCCGAAGTGACAATAATCAGGATACTTCTCGGTGATGACCATAGTTTGAGGAGTTCATGTATTTACTATGTGCTAATGCTTTGTTCCGGTTCTCTATTAAAAGGAGGCCTTAATATCCCTTAGTTTCCACTAGGACCCCGCTGCCACGGGAGGGTAGGACAAAAGATGTCATGCAAGTTCTTTTCCATAAGCACGTATGACTATATTCGGAATACATGCCTACATTACATTGATGAATTGGAGCTAGTTCTGTGTCACCCTATGTTATAGCTATTACACGAGGAATCGCATCCGACATAATTATCCATCACTGATCCAATGCCTACGAGCTTTTCACATCTTGTGCTTCGCTTATTTACTTTTCCGTTGCTATTGTTACAATTACTACAAAACCCAAAAATATTACTTTTGCTACTGTTACCTTTATTATCATACTACTTTGCTACTAAATACCTTGCTGCAGATATTAAGCTATCCAGGTGTGGTTGAATTGACAACTCAACTGCTAATACTCAATAATACTCTTTGGCTCCCCTTGTGTCGAATCAATAAATTTGGGTTGAATACTCTACCCTCGAAAGCTGTTGCGATCCCCTACACTTGTGGGTTATCACTACCGTTAATGTAAAATCACATGAAGCATTAAGCAATGCCACCTAATGTCACTATAAGTAATGGTCTAGTGTTGTCGATAAATTGAAGCAATGCCACCACCATTTTAGGAAGTGCTCCCGTCTTGCTTTATTTCCCATGAATTTTGTTTTTGCAGTTACACTTAAATCTCTCACCGCTAACATTGCTTCATCCCAGTGGAACTGCACAAATTTGATTGCACATTTACTGACCATGTGCTACTCTCATGACAATAATACTAATGCTATTGTTCTGCATGTTAATCTAGTGGCATTGTTGATGTGATGTGATGCTACTTACTTAAGGACTCTTCATACTGTCAATCTAGTGCCAATTATAACACAATAGATGCTGCTGTTAATCATATGCCACTGCAAATATCTGTCACTGTTTAAATAACCATATTTCGTATTTGCGCAAACAGGGATGTCTGTCTCCATATTGTTTCGGGATGTCTGTCTCCGTATCGTTTCTATTCGCGCAATCAAAAGCACACACCTCAGTTTTAGTACAACTGTGCAAAATGAGATGGCTATCGCTCGTTGCCGTCGTCTAACCTCCAGTCTTCAAGGTATTCCTACATTGTAGTAACTAAGGTAGTATGACCAACACAATCTAAAAGAAGCTGATTCATACGTTTTACTTCCTGATTGCAGTGCAGGGACGAGCGAAAACAACTGCATCCTAGTCCGGAATGCACTTTCTACCAATTCATCCATGGATCGAGGACTAGCTGGCACGGCTGCACGGTGGTTTTTTGGACAGGTGTGCGGACAAGAGGCATTGCGGTCTGCTTATTTCTGCAAATAGCGGTGCTTAAATTTAGTGGAATGCACAAGAATTTCACCTGGTCAGTACACTGCATGGTTAAGTTCAGCATTCTAGCTGAGACCACAATTATAATTGGTTATTCTGGAATGAGAGAACCTAACCCTGGATGGTGGAAACAAGAAAAAACTAGAGTGAACTCCAGGAAATTTAAGCCTGTCGGGAGGTCCTTTGCTCAGAGAAGCCTTGCTTGTTTTTTCCTGATTTTTAAACCTTCTCACAACTTTGTCTTTTGCTTTGAACTAGTATATGTTTGTTATGTTCTATGAATCATTGAGATTCATAAAATTGCTTAACTTATGCTTTTCAAGTTTGTTATGAAGACGAGTTTAATGTGAGTGTTCCACATGAGTGCTGGACTAGCGTGTGAACGCTTGGAATTTACATTGTGGCCTCAGTTAACTGCATGAACCACTGTAACAAGATACATAGTTGCTTATATGTCAGACAACAGATTGTTGATTGTTAGCTGATCGATAGCCCAGTGTTGAAGCGAGCTAAGCCAATGTGCCGTGTTTTGCACAACTGCTTACAAGTGGGGTAGCGCCAATAGTGTTTACAATTACTTATGTATACGTCAGTGCACAATTCTCGAACGAGTGCTCTATTTCATCAAAACACACACTGCTCCTATGATAAACCGTGACAACTTATGTCTTACCATGCCATATTCATGAAAAAACTAGCGAGGACGCATCTGTTTTGGCAACAATTATGATGGTTCTCACATGATTCACGGGCACACAAAAGTAGCAGCAGGTCCCATAGACGGATTCAAACAGAGTACTAGCCCCAGAGGGGTCGATAACAGGCAAGGTTCGGATAATTAGACACAGTCCAAACTATTATTAAACACTAGCTGGGGCAACTATTTCATGCCTCGATCTAATTTGGGCTGGACACAAGACGGACCTTGCCATGAACATCATCGAGGACATCCCGCATCAGCTTAATCCTGTGAACCTTCATGAAGACAACCTTGTGGT
Organism: Triticum aestivum; assembly: GCF_018294505.1. Lineage (NCBI taxonomy): Eukaryota > Viridiplantae > Streptophyta > Magnoliopsida > Poales > Poaceae > Triticum > Triticum aestivum. Next base: position 426,477,490 of record NC_057804.1, on the reverse strand, counting down.
CTTGCCACTGATAAACTTGTTTGTGGAGGCATGCCACGTCATCCTCCTGCGTAAGCTTGACAAGAACAGTATGCCTCACAAGCGAAGGAGTAGCTTTGAACTTCTTGTGCTTCAGTACACCCTGGACAACACGCCTGACAACAGTGAGGCTTGAATACAACTCTTCATTGGTATAACTGCAAATGGCTTCTAGGATCCAACAACCTAAGAACTCTGTTTTCCCAGTGCGTATATTCAGGTCATCCGCCTCATAGCGAGTGACATGTACAACCACACAATCCTTGTCTGCATCAGGGCTCTAATTGAAACAGAAACAAATTCTGAATTATTTTTTGATACGTCTCCAACGTATCTATAATTTATGAAGCATTCATGCTATATTCTTATCTGTTTTGAAGGATTATGGGCTTTATTATATACTTTTATATTACTTTTGGGACTGACCTATTAACCGGAGGCCCAACCCATATTGCTGTTTTATTGCCTATTTCAGTATTTCGAAGAAAAGGAATATCAAACGGAGTCCAAACGTAATGAAACCTTCGGCAACGTGATTTTTTGGAAGATTATCATCCTAGAGGCTTGGCGATCAAGTCAGAAGATCCTCGAGGAGCCCAGGAGATAGGGGGCGCGCCCCCCTTACAGGGCACGACCCCCTGTCTCGTGGACCCCTCGAGCACCCCCCGACTGACTTCTTTCGCCTATATATGCATACGTACCCTAAAACCATCGAATATCAAGATAGATCTGGAGTTCCGCCGCCGCAAGCCTCTGTAGCCACCAAAAACCTCTCGGGAGCCCTTCCCGGCACCCTGCCGGAGAGGGGATCCATCACCGGTGGCCATCTTCATCATCCAGGCGCTCTCCATGACGAGGAGGGAGTAGTTCACCCTAGAGGCTGAGGGTATGTACCAGTAGCTATGTGTGTTGATCTCTCTCTCCCGTGTTCTCTCTCGTGTTCCCTCTATGGCACGATCTTGATGTATCCCGAGCTTTGCTATTATAGTTGGATCTTATAATGTTTCTCCCCCTCTACTCTCTTGTGATGAATTGAGTTTCCCCTTTGAAGTTATCTTATCGGATTGAGTCTTTTATGAGAACACTTGATGTATGTCTTGTCGTGCTTATCTATGGTGACAATGGGATATCATGTGCCTCTTGATGTATGTTTTGGTGACCAACTTGCGGGTTCCACCCATGAACCTATGCATAGGGGTTGGCACACGTTCTTGACTCTCCGGTAGAAACTTTGGGGCACTCTTTGAAGTACTTTGTGTTGGTTGAGATGAATCTGAGATTGTGTGATGCATATCGTATAATCATGCCCACGGATACTTGAGGTGACAATGGAGTATCTAGGTGACATTAGGGTTTTGGTTGATTTGTGTCTTAAGGTGTTATTCTAGTACGAACTCTTTTATAGATCGATCCGAAAGAATAACTTTGAGGTGGTTTCGTACCCTACCATAATCTCTACGTTTGTTCTCCGCTATTAGTGGCTTTGGAGTGACTCTTTGTTGCATGTTGAGGGCTTGTTATATGATCTATCTATGTTATTATTGTTGAGAGAACTTGCACTAGTGAAAGTATGAACCCTAGGCCTTGTTTCCTATCATTGCAATACCGTTTACGCTCACTTTTATCACTTGTTACCTTGCTGTTTTTATAATTTCAGATTACAAATACCTTTATCTACCATCCATATTGCACTTGTATCACCATCTCTGCGCCGAACTAGTGCGCCTATACAATTTACCATTGTATTGGGTGTGTTGGGGACACAAGAGACTCTTTGTTATTTGGTTGCAGGGTTGTTTGAGAGAGACCATCTTCATCCTACGCCTCCTACGGATTGATAAACCTTAGGTCATCCACTTGAGGGAAATTTGCTACTGTCCTACAAACCTGTGCACTTGCAGGCCCAACAACGTCTACAAGAAGAAGGTTGTGTAGTAGACATCAAGCTCTTTTCTGGCGCCGTTGCCGGGGAGGTGAGTGCTTGAAGGTATATCTTTAGATCTTGCAATCGAATCTTTTTGTTTCTTGTTTTATCACTAGTTTAGTTTATAAAAGAAAACTACAAAAAAATGGAGTTGAGTTTGTCTCATACGCTTCATCTTTTTAATATCTTTCGTGAGTATGATGGAAAGGAAAATTGTGCTCAAGTGCTAGAAGAAGAATGCATTAGAATGTTTGGTACTATATCTTTGAATGATGAGCATGATTGCAATGTTGTTAGTATGAATTCCTTGAATATCCATGATGCTAATGATATGCAAAGCCACAAGCTTGGGGAAGCTATGTTTGATGAATATGATATTTTTGTCCCCCAAGTTTTGATGAGAAATTTATTATGATGAAAGCATGCCTCCTATTTATGATGATTATATTGATGAAAGTGGGTTTGGAAGAGTGTCAACTTTAGGAAGTTGTGATCCCACTATTTTGGAGGATGTTGAATCTTATTGTGATGAATATGAAAGTGGATTTGGAAGAGTGTCAACTTTATTTAGTGATGATTCCACTATTTCGGAAGAGGTTCCAATTGATTATGAGAACAAAGTTGCTATCTATGATGATTATTGTGATGACTTGTATGCTATTAAGAATAATGATAACCATGAAACTTGTCATCATGATTTTAGTTTTCAATTGGATTATGCCTCACATGATAGTTATTTTGTTGAGTTTGCTCCCACTACTATTCATGAGAAGAAATTTGCTTATGTGGAGAGTAGTAAATTTTTTATGCTTGTAGATCATGAAAAGAATGCTTTAGGTGCTGGTTATATTGTTGAATTCATTCATGATGCTACTGAAAATTATTATGAGGGAGGAATATATGCTTGTAGGAATTGCAATAATGTCAAGTTTCCTCTCTATGTGCTTAAATTTTGAAGCTATGCTTGTTTTACCTTCCTATGCTAGTTGATTATTGTTCCCATAAGTTGTTTGCTCACAAAATCCCTATGCATAGGAAGTGGGTTAGACTTAAATGTGCTAGTCATATGCTTCATGATGCTCCTTTATGTTTCAATTCTTATCTTTTATGTGAGCATCATTGCCATCATCATGCCTAGCTAGAAAGGCATTAAAGAAAAGCGCTTGTTGGGAGACAACCCAATATTTACCCTTACTGTTTTTGTGTGTCCACATGATTATGCTACTGTAGTAATCATGTTTTATAGCTTTTGTTTCAATAAAGTTCCAAGTAGAACCTTTGGGAAGACTTGGGTGAAGTTTATGTGATCTTGCTGTGAAAAACAGAAACTTTAGCGATCACGAGATTAGCTTCCATTTTTTACTGGAGAGTGATTTTAGGTTGATTATTTTTGCAGATGATTAATAGACAAATTACTCAGGTCCAGCAATTTATTTCATAATTTTTGGGGTTCCAGAAGTATACGTTTGATACATATTACTACAGACTGTTCTGTTTTTGACAGATTCTGTTTTCATTGTGTTGTTTGCTTATGTTGATGAATCTATGAGTAGTATCGGAGGGTATGAACCATAGATAAGTTAGAATACAGTAGATATTACATCCATGTGAATTTATAATGAGTTCATTACAGTACCTAAGTGGTGGTTTTATTTTCTTATACTAACGGAGCTTACGAGTTTTGTTTTGAGTTTTGTGTGGTTGAAGTTTTCAAGTTTTGGGTAAAGATTCAATGGACTATGGAATAAGGAGTGGAAAGAGCCTAAGCTTGGGGATGCCCAAGGCACCCCAAGGTAATATTCAAGGACAACTAAGATCCTAAGCTTGGGGATGCCCCGGAAGGCATCCCCTCTTTCGTCTTCGTTCATCGGTAACTTTACTTGGAGCTATATTTTTATTCGCCACATGATATGTGTTTTGCTTGGAGTGTCATTTTATTTTGTTAGTTTTTGCTTGCTGTTAGTTAGAATAATGTTTTGCATCTTTATTTTCAATAAAAATGTCAAGGATAGCCTTTGCCATGCTTATTTTGCTAGTATACATGTTGCTGTTTGAAAACAGAAAGTTTACCGCTGTTGCAAAAATTCCCTAGAAAATTCAGAGAATTGTCTAACGTTGAATCTTTTTGCATATTAAGATCTGATAAATTTATTACGGTGGGAATTTTAGTTCATAATTTTTGGAGTCAGGGAAGTATTTTTACTCTTGCATTCTTTACAGACTGTACTGTTTTGGCAGATTGCTGTTATGGTTGCATTGTTTGCATATGTTTGCTTGTTTAATGATTCTATTTGAGGATAGGAGTATTAAATATGCAGAGACATTTAGTATTCAATGTCGAATAATAATCTTAGTGATTTATTACAGTAGAAAATGATAAGGTTTTGCATTGATTTATACTAACCTATCTCACGAGTTCTTGTTGAGTTTGTTGTGAATGAAGCTTTTGATAAAAAGAGAAACCATGATATGAGAGGAATTAAGGAGACATAAAAGCTCAAGCTTGGGGATGCCCAAGGCACCCCAAGATAATATTTCAAGAAGTCTCAAGCATCTAAGCTTGGGGATGCCCCGGTAGGCATCCCACCTTTCTTCTTCAACAATCATCGGTTAGTATCGGTTGAGCCTAAGTTTTTGCTTCTTCACATGAGTTGTGCTATCCTTGCAATGTCATTTTATTTTGTTTTCTTGCTGCTTGAATACAATACCAAGATCTGAAATTCTTTAATGAGAGAGAGTCTTCACATAGTTGCATAATTATTTAGCTACTCATTGATCTTCACTTATATCTTTTTGGAGTAGTTTTTCATTTACTCTTGTGCTTCACTTATATCCTATGAGTAAATGGTTGAATGAGTTGAATGTCATAAATCTGAAATTATATATTTTCATTTGCTTATCCCATGGGGAGTAATGACTTCACATCTAAGAAGTAGAGGTTGTAAATTTATTGACGGTTAGCAAGCATTGTATTAGTCATTTGAACAATTCATGAAAGAATATTGAAGGAAGAGAGATTTCACATATAAATATATTATCATAGACATCTTTTATAATTGTGAGCACTCATTATGTATGACATGCTAAAGAGTTGATGTTGGACAAGGAAGACAACGTAATGGGTTATGTTTTCTCGCATCTCAGTTAAAGTATATTGTCATGGATCATTCAAACATGTTGAGCTTGCCTTTCCCCCTCATGCTAGCCAAAAATTCCTAGCACCAAGTAGAGATACTACTTGTGCTTCCAAATATCCTTAAACCCAGTTTTGCCATGAGAGTCCACCATACCTACCTATGGATTGAGTAAGATCCTTCAAGTAAGTTGTCATCGGTGCAAGCAATAAAAATTGCTCTCTAAATATGCATGACTTATTAGTGTGGAGAAAATAAGCTTTGTACGAACTTGTTATGGAAGCAATAAAAGCGACGGACTGCATAATAAAGGTCCATATACAAGGGGCAATATAAAGTGACGTTCTTTCGCATTAAGATTTTGTGTATCCAACCCTAAAAGCGCATGACAACCTCTGCTTCCCTCTGCGAAGGGCCTATCTTTTACTTTATGTCTTTTACTTTATGCAAGAGTCAAGGTGATCTTCACCTTTCCCTTTTTCATTTTATCCTTTGGCAAGCACTTTGTGGTGGGTGATCCTGATATATATATCCAATTGGATGTACGTTAGCATGAACTATTATTGTTGACATCACCCAAAGGTGAATACGTTTGGAGGCAACATTATAAGCCCCAATCTTTCTCTGTGTCTGATTAAAACTTCATAACCACAAGTATTGCGTGAGTGTTAGCAATTGTAGAAGACTATATGATAGTTGAGTATGTGAAGTTTGCTAAATCAAAGCTCTGACATAGACTCTTCCTGAAAGTAAGATGAATTGCAATTGTTTTGATGACTAAGAATGAAGTTTGCTAGTTTTCAAGAATGTTTATGGTCCATGCTTTGACATGTGAATTGCTTGTTACTTTATCGCGAGAAGTTTTATGAGATGAACTACTGTTATGACATATCATGATGCTAGTAAAGGTGATGGAAATTATCCTTGATCAAACTTGTGCACCTCTAGCATTCACACTTCATAAATTCTTCTTTATCATTTACCTACTCGTAAGCTTGGGGATGCTGATACGTCTCCAACGTATCTACAATTTATGAAGCATTCATGCTATATTATTATCTGTTTTGAATGATTATGGGCTTTATTATACACTTTTATATTACTTTTGGGACTAACCTATTAACCGGAGGCCCATCCCATATTGCTGTTTTATTGCCTGTTTTAGTATTTCGAAGAAAAGGAATATCAAACGGAGTCCAAACGGAATGAAACCTTCAGCGACGTGATTTTTTGGAAGATTATCATCCTGGAGGCTTGGAGATCAAGTCAGAAGAGCCTCGAGGAGCCCAGGAGATAGGGGGGAGCCCCCCCTTACAGGGCACGACCCCCTGTCTCGTGGACCCCTCGAGCACCCCCAACCGACTTCTTTCGCCTATATATGCCTACGTACCCTAAAACCATCGAATATCAAGATATATCAGGAGTTCCGCCGCTGCAAGCCTCTGTAGCCACCAAAAACCTCTCGGGAGCCCTTCCCGGCACCCTGCCGGAGGGGGGATCCATCACTGGTGGCCATCTTCATCATCCCGACGCTCTCCATGACGAGGATGGAGTAGTTCACCCTCGAGGCTGAGGGTATGTACCAGTGGCTATGTGTTTGATCTCTCTCTTTTGTGTTCCCTCTAAGGCACGATCTTGATGTATCTCGAGCTTTGCTATTATAGTTGGATCTTATGATGTTTCTCCCCCTCTACTCTCTTGTGATGAATTGAGTTTCCCCTTTGAAGTTATCTTATCGGATTGAGTCTTTTATGAGAACACTTGATGTATGTCTTGCCGTGCTTATCTGTGGTGACAATGGGATATCATGTGCCTCTTGATGTATGTTTTGGTGACCAATTTGCGGGTTCCACCCATGAACCTATGCATAGGGGTTGGCACACGTTCTTGACTCTCCGGTAGAAACTTTGGGGCAATCTTTGAAGTACTTTGTGTTGGTTGGATGAATCTGAGATTATGTGATGCATATCGTATAATCATGCCCACAGATACTTGAGGTGACAATGGAGTATCTAGGTGACATTAGAGTTTTGGTTGATTTGTGTCTTAAGGTGTTATTCTAGTACGAACTCTTTTATAGATCGATCTGAAAGAATAACTTTGAGGTGGTTTCGTACCCTACCATAATCTCTATGTTTGTTCTCCGCTAGTAGTGGCTTTGGAGTGACTCTTTGTTGCATGTTGAGGGCTTGTCATATGATCTATATATGTTATTATTGTTGAGAGAACTTGCACTAGTGAAAGTATGAACCCTAGGCCTTGTTTCCTACCATTGCAATACCGTTTACGCTCACTTTTATCACTTGTTACCTTGCTGTTTTTATAATTTCAGATTACAAATACCTTTATCTATCATCCATATTGCACTTGTATCACCATCTCTTCACTGAACTAGTGCACCTATACAATTTACCATTGTATTGGGTGTGTTGGGGACACAAGAGACTCTTTGTTATTTGGGTGCAGGGTTGCTTTAGGGAGACCATCTTCATCCTACGCCTCCTACGGATTGATAAACCTTAGGTCATCCACTTGAGCGAAATTTGCTACTGTCCTACAAACCTGTGCACTTGCAGGCCCAACAACGTCTACAAGAAGAAGGTTGTGTAGTAGACATCACTTTTCAGTATAAGAAACACAAGTTATTTAAACCACTATGTATAGCATGGCATCGAAGCTAATAAAATTTTGCATTATTAATCACCACATACTTAGATGAAAAACCACAATCGAGATCGGCAAAGAAGAAAATCACCTTGGGCAGCTCAGCAGGGGGGGGGGGAGGGGACACATCCTCGAAGGGGGAAAACTGCTCCTGCAGTGCCATGGGGACTGTAACCTCAAACGGGGCGTTGGCTATATCAGTAGTGGCCGTGAGCGTATCTGGGGTCGGCTCGGTGGCTGCCTCCATCTTCTTGGAGCTCTCTGTCTTGTGGGGATCAGCCTCCCGCGTCTGCTCCAATATCGGCAGATCTTTGCCTAGTTCTCCTTGGTCCATCATTAAACTGACGAATACTAGGAGACCACTGAAAGGAAAACACAATCGCAAGGACAATGAAACAAAAAAGAGAGTGAGGATCGGTTACTGCTTTGCAAAAGTTTTTTTTCTCTGAACGAAAATATACCAACATCAGATCCGCTTACCTTCCCTTCGTTGGGAGAGAAGAATAGTGGCAAATGCGAGTGTTGCCTTTCTTGAAGACAGTGAGGGAGAAGGGGATTCAACAAAGAGTGAAATGATGGTTGCTTCGTCCATCAAACTTAGACTGCGGGAAGGTGGGGTTTTGTGAGACGACGACTCGTTACTGCCGCCCTATGACCAGGGTGACTGTCCGCCTGCATACTGCCTTCTAATTTGGTGGATGGCATTTGGGCCCGCGCACTGCATGGCCCACATGTCGGTGAACAAAAGTATAATGGCATTCAGTAGAGGGAGACATTTCAATGACCTAGGAGGAGCCAGAAGCGGTAGAGTGTCTCCAATGTACTAGTAGTAATTGTTTTTCTGGGTAGCTGTAGAGTGTCTCCACTGTACTAGTAGTAAATGTTTCTCTGGGCCCAAGACAAAACAGCCCATCCACACTAGTAAATAGTAAAATCAATTCAAAAGCCCATATATTTACTGAATGAGAGGCGCTACCCACACCCAGCACACACCCCCCAAAAAGCTGGGTGCTCTTCTTACTCCTCGCTCCCACCAACCTCACGTCAGCTCGCTCCACTCGTACCCCCAAATTCCTCACCTCACTCCTACAGAAAACCCCAGCTCCCCTTCTTCTTCACTCCTACAGAAAACCCCCAGCTCCCCTTCTTCTTCACTCGCACTACAACTAGGCTCGTCCTTCATTACTCTGCTCAAATCCGTGAGCGCGACACGACGCCCTCGAGGAAAATGGAGTCGGCTGACCCCAGCGCCAAGAAGATGAGGCTCCCGCCAGCGGCGACGCCTGTTGTAGATCCCGCACTAGGTAGCACAGGGAGAAGCGGTGACCCCACCCCCACCGGATCCCAGGAACCCGTAGAATCTCGGGTAGACCGCATCAGCGATCTCCCGGACGCCGTCCTTGGGGAGATCATCTTGCTTCTCCCCACCAAGGATTGCTGCCGCACCCAAGTCCTCTCAATTCGGTGGCGCCCTCTATGGCGCGCCGTGCCCCTTAATCTCGACTGTCGTCAGCTATCTCTCTTCAATGATTTTGAAATCCCCAGAGCCATCATCTCCTCCCACCAGCGCTCCGTTCAAAGCCTCTGCATCCTGTCATGCTACCTGAGCAAGCATACCATGCCCTGCATGGTGGACGCCTGGCTGAAATCCCCTGAATTCACAGAACTACAACTGCTTGAGTTCTACTATTCCCCTAGAAATCACATACCACATACCGAACGCCATGAAATTTTGCCCTCGACACTGATGTCCATCTCGCGGTTTTCCTCCTCTCTCCACACCGCCACCTTTGCGCTGTGCTACCTACTAGACAATCTGGTACTAAACCTTCAACTCCCATTTCTGAAGAAACTTTCACTTGTGCGGGTTCGTATATCGGAGACCTCATTGCACAACATCATCCACTCCAGTTGCCCTGCCTTGGAGTGCTTGGTGCTTGTTTTCACAGTTAGAATCAGTTGTCTCCAAATAAAGTCGCCTAACCTTGTAAGAATTGGAATTTCTTTTGACGGAAGGCAGCTCATCATCCAAGATGCCCTTTCACTTCAAAGGTTGACCCTTGATTCTAGTTATTCACCATTGCAAATAACCGTCCTCTCTGCGCCTAAACTGGAGACCTTGGGTGTAATACATGATCTCTTTGCTCATTTCAATTTGGTGTTTGGCTCCATAGTTCTTCAGGTACTTTATATTATCATCTACACTTGTAACCATAAGCTGCATTTTAAATTTCTGCGCATAAGTTATATATCATCTTGGAGTACACATTTTGTACTAATATTATGTTCTATGCTCAATGAAGAGTTTCTCCATGGATGGCCCATCAATGGTGCTGGATTCTGTCAGGATCTTATATATCCAAATGAATAGTTTTAATCTGAACAAGATTATTGGCTTGATGCAATGCTTTCCATGTCTGGAGAAGTTGTATATAAAGGTGTTAATTTCACGCACATTGGAAGCCCGCATATAGTGTACTAGAATTAACTGTTCAGTTGTTGCTCTTTCGACACTCTTTTTTTAGACCTTAACTGTTTTCAATCTTCATGTCTATTTAGGCAACAGGACGGGGTAAGAAAGTTATAACCAATCGGTGGATTCGTAAGCATCGGGATTTTCTCACTTCTCATGAGATTTGATTGAAGACAATAACGCTAGAACGATATGTAGCCAACCGTGCAAACACTAGATTTGTCACATTCTTCCTGCTGAATGCGAGGTTACTATTGTCCATCAGGCTTAAGTTTATCAGTAGCATGGTTTTGACGGATGGGTATGTCGAAGAGCAAAAAAAAGGAGTTTCAGGTGGGCAAAAGATCTTCTGAACATGCTGGGCTTCTATTTACAACATATTGTGGTCATAATCCAGTAAATTTTACGACCACAGGATGTTCATTGTATGGACCTGACCGATCCATTTGACTGTGACTGCCGAAAACAGTGTTGCAGTTAGATGTTGTTGCCCTTTTCAACCTGGGTTTTTTTGTAAACCTGATGAACAATTAACCCTCGTGCTTTTGTACAGTTTGTAAGCTGGAGTTAGATGTTCCTGCCCTTTTCAACTCGGCCGTGACTGTCATATTTTCTTTGAAACAAGGCAAATGGCTTGCCATTCGTTTAATTTAGAGTGAAATATTGTAACAAATCCCAACCAAGGGAAATAACATCACTCTCGCCGGCTGCTTGAGCTCACTGTGCATTACAGAAGCCAAGTGATTAGCCCCCACCAGCACCCACAAACTTATTTCGAACTAGCACATCAAATGGGTTGTAAATTTTCATAGGAAAGGCTGCATGACTGTGACAGATTTGGATTCTGACATTTGGGACCCACGAGGAAATAGCCTATCCAAGGTGGTGGCGACTTACTAGCCAGTCAACAAACGATTCTGCCTACCAGCTGTTGGATTGACATCCAACATCTGTCGTGTATCTTCTATCTTGTCTTCTTCTTCTTCCAGCCGCCCAAACCAAACCACCCCGTCGGCTCCGCCTGCTCCCGCCTCCCATGGCTGGCTGCAGCTCTGCCGCCCTACTGTACGTACCCTCCAACATTGGCCAGTCCCTCCCTCTATTCCCCCACACGTCCTGTTATTCTCCGACGACGTCACCCCCAACATGCACCCGCGCCCGAACCAGTCAACCCTCGTACTCCCCTCCGCCTGCGACAGGACCGACGCATCTTCCACGGCTCATGTTCGTCCCGTCCGAGGCCTCGCCGTCGTCCTCCGCCTTGCGACCTTGGTTCGCTTGTCGTGCACGGTGCGCCGCCCTCTTGCGTTGTCAACATCGCCAACAACCGAAAGGAACAAGGAGATGAATGCACATGGAGAGGATGACAGTAGGGACCCACCAGCATCATGGCAGTACGCAAGCAAGTGCCTCTATATTACAAGCCCAAAAACATGGTTCCTCCTAATGGTTGGACATCTGGGGCTCACGCCATTGTCAACGTAGTCAATAAACGAGAGAATTACACTACGAGCGGCTCGCTGACACCAGGGACCCAGTAGGCCGTGTAGTTTTTTTAGGAACAAGCAGTTGTTATTTATACTAGTTTTAGCGACGGATCAGGGTAACAATGGGGCTATGCGGGGGCTGTGGCCCATCTAGGGTTTTATTTATGTTTACCACATCATGAGCCCATTTGTGTTTTTTTCTTGCTGAAAATGGCTAGACCAGTTCTATTTTTTAAAAGAAATACCCAAAGAAGGCCTACTTGCTTTATCGGCTCTGCCGGGCTGCAAATCTTTCAAGACGAGGAGAGTTTCATTCGGTTTGCCCAGAAATGGGCTGTACATTTTTAAAACACATCAAACCAGGAATTAGTTTCAACTTTTTTTCATTACAAGATTTTAAATTCCATTGATTTTTATGCGTGGACAATTATTTGGATTTTATATTTATATAAATTATTTTTCAAAATAGTTTGAATGTGAATCGATATTTCTGGATTAAAAACAGTTGACCGCACCGAAATATGCAAAACTTCGTATACTTTTTAACTGTGGCCACAATATGCAGGTGTAAAATGCTAACAAAAAGAAGATGAGCTCCAAAAAATTCTTAAGAATTAGCAAATGGGATGTACATTATTAGAAATAATGGCAGATGGGCTGTATGCTGTTTTCCACAGATTTGAGGCTGACTTGTGCGCCTACTACAGGTTGACGCATATGCTTTCATAAAAAAAAGGTTGACGCACACGCAACGCCCTGTCAACTTAGTCAACACACAAGAGCAGTGACTGTTGGATGTCCATCCAATGACTGTCGTGCTTCTTCAATCTCTGCTCTTCATGCTCCAGCCGCTCAAACAAGCACCAGCGGGACTGCCTGCTCCCTCCTCCCGCGGCCGGCTATGCTGCCCCATAGGCCTCACGGCCCCACCGCACTCCCATCGCTGGCCTAGCCATCCCTCTACTCACCCACACATGCTATTATTCTCCGGGATGGCAGACGAACCAGTAAACCCTCATACTCCTCCGCGTGGGAAACAACTCCCGAGTATTCCCTGGCTCCGTGTTGTTCCCTTCCTAGGCCTCGCCGTCGTCCACCGCCCTGGTGCTCTTGGCGCGGCCTGGTCAACGTGGTCAATGAACGACATCCATCGGAAGTGGATTGTACATGGAGAGGCTGACAGCTGGGTCGACGGCCGCATGCAAGGAAATGCCTCCTTATTACGTGCAAAATAATGATTCCTCCACCTGACAGCTAGGACCCACATGAAGGGCCTCTGTATTTCACGAAAAAATGTTCCCCCGCTGACAGGTCGGACCCACCAGTTATATCTTCGCATGCAAGGAAGTGCCTCCTTATTACGCCCAAAAAAATGAATACCCCCTGCTAGCCGGGACCCACCATATTGTTGGGCTGACTTGTGGGCCTCCTAAGTTGACGGGGATGGAGGGCTTTGTCAACTTAGTCAATACTCTAGTGACCGTATGATGTCCATCCAACGACCATAGTGCTTCTTCAACCTCTGGTCTTCTTGCTCCAGCCGCCCAAAGCAGCGTCGGTCGTGCCGCCTGCTCCTGCCTCCCGTGGACGGCTGTGCTACCACGGAGGCCTCACCGCCCCCATACTACTCCCACCACTGGCCAAGCCATCCCTCAACTCACCCACACCCCCTGTTATTCTGCGGCGACGACAGCCTCACACCGCAGCCGAACTAGTGAACCCTCGTACTCCTCTCCGTGTGGGCATCCACTGTCGTGTCTTCCCCAGCTTCGCATCGTCCCCTTCCTAGGCCTTGTCGTCGTCCACCATCGTGGTGCTCTCGGTGCGGCGTGGTCAATGTGGTCAATGACCGACTTCCATCGGAAGAGTACTGTACGTGGAGAGGCTGACAGCTGGGTCCATGGCAGCCACAAGGAAGTGCCTCCTTATTATGCGGAAAATAATTATTCCTCCACCTGATAGCAGGGACCCATCGGACGGGCCACCAGTATTTTGCGAAAAAACGTTTTCCCCCTGATAGCTGGGAGCCACCGGACGGGCCACCGTATTTGGCGAAAAAACGTTCCCCCCCGCTGTCAGCTCGGACCCACCGGAAGTGCCTCCTTATTACGCACAAAAAAATGAATACTCCCCCTACTAGCTGGGACCCACCTTGGTGGGAGGCTGAATTGTGGGCCTACTAAATTGACGGGGACGGAGGGCTTTGTCAACTTAGTCAATATGAACGATTCTAGCTCTAGTGACCGTACGATGTCCATCCAACGGCCGTAGTGCTTCTTCAACCTCTGGTCTTCTTGCTCCAGCCGCCCAAAGCAGCGCCAGTCGTGCCGCATGCTCCTGCCTCCTGTGGCCGACTGTGCTGCCGCGGAGGCCTCACCGCCCCTACTATTCCCATCGCTGGCCAGGCCCTGTGGCGACGGCAGCCTCACACTGCAGTCGAACCAGTGAACCCTCGTACTCCTCTCCGCACGGGCTTCTACTGCCGTGTCTTCCCCAGCTCCGCGTCGTCCCCTTCCTAGGCCTCGCCGTCGTCCATCGCCGTGGTGCTCTCTGCGCAGCATGGTCAACGTGGTCAAGGAACAACTTCCATCGGAAGAGTACTGTACGTAGAGAGGCTGACAACTGGGTCCATGGCGGCCGCAAGGAAGTGCCTCCTTATTACGCGCAAAATATTATTCCTCCACCTGACAGCAGGGACCCATCGGACGGGCCACCGTATTTCGCGAAAAAACCTTTCCCCTGACTGCTGGGACCCACCAGGTACATCTTCGCACGCAAGGAAGTGCCTGACAGTCGGGACCCACCTGGTCGAAGTGTACGTAGCATTGTCATTCTGGTCGCGAACGTGTACGTACATACTGGTGGATGTAGAGGCACGCACGTGTCGTAGTAGAGGCGTGCATGTAGCATGTACATGTACGTACAGCGGCCAGTGTGCAAGAAAGAAAATACGACCACGTATGTGTACATACAGGCAGGGTCTCGAACGCCTACTCGCGCATACGTACGGCCAGGGCTCGTGTACATGGCTGGGTCGGAACGGAGAAACAATGTCGTCGTCGTGTTCATGGGGAGCCAACCAGCTAGGTCGGAACGGTATGCGTCGCCGTGTTCATCGGGAGGGCTTGGATGGAACATGCGATGGAAACGAGGCCTAGCATACCGCAGAACGGAGGAAACAACTTTGTGTTCGACGGGCTGATACGTCCATTTTGCATCATGCTTTTATATCAATATTTATTGCATTATGGGCAGTTATTACACATTATATATCAATACTTATGGCTATTCTCTCTTATTTTTATAAGGTTTACCATGAAGAGGGGGAATGCCGACAGCTGGAATTCTGGCTGGAAAAGGAGCAAACATTGGAAACCTATTCTGCACTGCTCCAAAAATCCTGAAACTCCACGAAACTTATTTTTGGAATTAATAAGAATTATTGAGCGGAAGAAACACCTCAGGGGGCCCACACCCTGGCCAGGAGGGTGGGGGGCGTGCCCACCCCTACTGGGCGCGCCCCCTGTCTCCTGGGCCCCCTGCTGGCCCTCAGGTGTCCATCTTCTGCTATATGAAGGCTTTTACCCTGGAAAAAATCATGGGCAAGCTTACGGGATGAAACTCCGCCGCCACGAGGCGAAACCCTGGTGGAGCCAATCTAGAGCTCTGGTAGAGCTGTTCTGCCGGGGAAACTTCCCTCCGGGAGGGGGAAATCATCACCATCGTCATCACCAATGATCCTCCCATCGGGAGAGGGTCAATCTCCATCAACATCTTCACCAGCACCATCTCCTCTCAAAACCCTGGTTCATCTCTTGTATCCAATCTTGTGTCCAAACCACAATTTGGTACCTGTGGGTTGCTAGTAGTGTTGATTACTCCTTGTAGTTGATGCTAATTGGTTTACTTGGTGGAAGATCATATCTTCAGATCCTTAATGCATATTATTACTCCTCTAATTATGAACATGAATATGCTGTGTGAGTAGTTATGTTTGTTCCTGAGGACATGGCTGAAGTCTTGCTATTAGTAGTCCTGTGAATTTTGTATTCGTTCGATATTTTGATGAGATGTATGTTGTCTTTCCTCTAGTGGTGTTATGTGAACATCAACTACATGAAACTTCACCATTACTTGGGCCTAGAGGAAGGCATTGGGAAGTAATAAGTAGATGATGGGTTGCTAGAGTGACAGAAGTTTAAACCCTAGTTTATGCGTTGCTTCGTTAGGGGCTGATTTGGATCCATATGTCTAATGTTGTGGTTAGGTTTACCTTAATACTTCTTTTGTAGTTGTGGATGCTTGCAATAGGGGTTATTCATAAGTGGGATGCTTGTCCAAGTAAGGGCATACCCAAGCACCAGTCCACCCACATATCAAATTATCAAAGTACCGAACGCGAATCATATGAGCGTGATGAAAACTAGCTTGACGATAATTCCCATGTGTCCTCGAGAGCTCTTTTCTCATTATAAGAAATTGTCCAGGCTTATCCTTTGCTACAAAAAGGATTGGGCCACCTTGCTGCACTTTATTTACTTTCATTGCTTGTTACTCGTTACAATTTATCTTATCACAAAACTATCTGTTACCTACAATTTCAGTGCTTGCAGAGAAAACCTTACTGAAAACCGCTTATCATTTCCTTCTGCTCCTCGTTGGGTTCGACACTCTTACTTATTGAAAGGACTACGATAGATCCCCTACACTTGTGGCTCATCACGGGCCACATTCAAAATAGGATCCTATTCATCGAGAGGGGTATGTCATACCGCAAAACGGAGGAAACGGACCTCCTACGGTCGAAACGGGGGTCCTGTTTATAAACGGATGAAACAGACTTGTGTTGGAGCGCTACGGTCGAAATGGGGGTCCTGTTCATCGGGAGGGGTGTGGCGTACCGCAAAACGGGACTCCACGGGATATTGTTCATCTCCACCGTCGACCTCCTCCAGCCTCACGGGCTACTTTTCATCCACCATGGACCTCCTCCAGCCTCCACGGGCTCCTGTTCATCCAGCCTCCACCGCGCGCTACTCCACCGTCTACTGTTCAACCGCCCCTCTCCACGAGCTCCTGTTCAACCACCCCTCCACGGGCACCCCTCCACCATCTACTGTTCATCCAGCCCTCCATGGGGTCGTCCTGTTCATCCAGCCCTCCAGAGGGTCCTGTTCATCCAGCCCCAACCGGCTCGATCGATCGGGGTCCTGTTCATCCAGAGGAAACACCACGGGGTTCTATTCATCCACCCCCACAACTCACTGTTCATCCACCCCCCCCACAATGCTCACTGTTCATCCAGAGGCAGCATCGATCGGCTTCAGTTAGCAGTAGTAGCGAAGGAATCGCTCGATCGGCTTTAGTTAACAGCCATCGGTCGATCGCTCGGGTTCAGTAACGCATAGCCTGTAGTGCAATCGCTCGGGTTCAGTTAGAGCCCAACGCCTCGCTCGGGTTCAGTTAGAGCCAACGCCTCGCACACACGCGCGTACATGTTTGAGAGAAACGCACATCGCTCGGCCCTCGACCACCCACCGTAACTGGGAACTCCCTGAAAATTTCCTCGCCCTCTCTTCTACCACGGTTTTTTCCGTCATGGACGCCCCAAAAAATGTCATGCAACTGCGTCTCCGGCCCGCCCAGGACGAAAAGCCCATTTTCTGTCATGACTTTTTGTCATAGAAGTAGGAGCCCACCACATCTATGATGATACCGGGTTTTGTCACAATTATCGTCATAGAAGTGTCATAAGTATGACAAAATTTTTTGTTCGACCCAAAATGTCATGGATGTGTCTTTTTTTTGTAGTGATAGGTGCACTAGTTCGGCGAAGAGATGGTGATACAAGTGTAATATGGATAGTAGATATTGATTTTTGTAATAGGAACAATAAAAAACAGCAAGGTAGCAATTGATAAAATGGAGCACAAATGGTATTGCAATGCTTGAAAATGAGGCCTAGGGTCCATACTTTTGCAAGTGTAATCTCTCAACAATGCTAATATAATTGGATCATATAACCATCCCTCAACGTGCGATGAAGAATCACTCCAAAGGTTCTATCTAGCGGAGAACATAAGAAGAAATTGTTTGTAGGGTATGAAACCACCTCGAAGCTATTCTTTCCGATCGATCTATCCAAGAGTTCATACTAAAATAACACCAAATAATTTCAGATTCGTAATACTCAATCCAACACAAAGAACTTCAAAGAGTGCCCCAAGATTTCTACCAGAGAAACAAATACAAGAACGTGCATCAACACCTATGCATAGATTACCCCAATGTCACCTCGAGAATCCGCGAGTTGAGTGCCAAAACATATATCAAGTGAATCAATATGATACCCCATTGTCACCATGGGTACTCATAGCAAGACATACATCAAGTGTTCTCAAATCCATAAGAGTATTCAATCCGATAAAACAAAATCTCATAGGGAAAACTCAATTCATCACAACAAGATAGAGAGGGGGAAACACCATATGATCCGACTATATTAACAAAGCCCACGATACATCAAGATCATGACATCTCAGGAACACGAGAGAGAGAGAGAGAGAGATTAAACACATAGCTAGTGGTACAAACCCTCAGCCCCGAGGGTGGATTACTCCCTCCTCATCGTGGTGGCCGCCGGGATGATGAAGATGGCCACCGGTAATGATCTCCCCCTCCGGCGGAGTGACGGAACATGGTCTAGATTGGTTTTTGGTGGCTATAGAGCCTTGCGGCGGCGGAACTTCTGATCTAGGTTTACCCCGAGGGTTTTTGGAATATTTGGGATTTTATAGGGCAAAGAGGGGGTGCGGGAGGCCACCAGGTGGGCACAACCCACCTAGGCGTGCCTGGGCCCCAGGCGCGTCCTGGTGGGTGGTGCCCCCTCGGGACACCCCCAGGTGCTGCTCTGACCCATTGGAAGTGTTTTGGTCCATAAAAAGTCCACAAAAAGTTTTGCGGTGTTTGGACTTTGTTTGGTATTGATTTTCTGCGATGTAAAAAACAAGCAAAAAACATCAACTGACACTGGGCACTGGGTCAATAGGTTAATCCCAAAACGTGATATAAAGTTGCTATAAAATGATTGTAAAACATCCAAGAATGATAATATAATGGCATGGATACTTCATAAATTATAGATACATTGGAGACGTATCAATCTCTTGTGTTCAATCTTTGTACCGGAACTATAGATTGGTACTTGTGGGTGACTAGTAGTGTTGATTACATCTTGTAGTTGATTACTACATGGTTTATTTGGTGGAAGCTTATATGTTCAGATCCAATATGCTATTTAATCACTACTACAGAAAACCTTATAGACAACATCTTAACAGTAGCACTGGACAAAACAGGGCGCTGCTCTACTTAGTAGTAGCGTTTTTAAATAGACCGCGCTACTGCTAATACTTTAGCAATAGCGCGTTCTGCAAAAGCGTGCTGCTGCTATATTTGTACTGGGCGCAGATGGCTAGCCCCACTTAGCAGTAGCGCATATCCTTGACGAGCGCTACTGCTATGTCCCGTAGCAGTAGCGCGTATCTCTGAAACGCGCTACTACTTACTTACCTTATCCTGGAGCGAATTGAGCCTCTCACTCACTCTCTCCCTCTCACTCGCTCTCGCCCGTGCCGAACCCGTCGTCCGCCACCGCTGCGCTGCTCCTCCACCGAGGTACTCCCTCCTCCCTCCTCCCCTCCCTCCTCCCCCCACCCTCCGGCCGCCCTCCTCCCACCGCCCCTCCCTCCTCCTCCTCCAGCCGCCCCCTCCCCCTCCTCCCCCCGCCCCTCCCTCCTCTGATCTCACCGGCCTCCTCCCCCTCCTCCTCTCTCCTTCCTCCTCCCTTCCTCTCCTCCCTCCATCTTTTTTTTTCTGTTTTTCACTGTAGTTTTTTACTATTGTATAATGTAGTTTTTCTACTGTTTTAGTAAGTGTTTAAAATAATTAGTAAGTAAATTAATAAACTAGTTGAACTAGTTTAGTTTTAGTAAGAACTAGTTGAATTAATAGAACTAAGAAAATTAATATAACTAGTTGAACTAGTTTATTTTTAGAAAGAACTAGTTTATTTCTATTTATAGTAAGCTTATTTTTAGTAAGAACTAGTTGAATTAATAGAACTAGTTGAACACGTCACATTTGTTGTTATTGTTTTAGTTTAAGCAGTTATTCCCGCATCGACGTCATGACTATCCCGCATCCTCGTCGTCGATACCCGTCGTCGTCCCCGTTTTAGTTGTATTAGTGATGTTATATGTATGATACTATTCGGGATGTATTAGCGATAACTTATAGGGTTTTTGTTTTTGCAGAAATCAAGGAGCCCCTCCATCATCCCCGCCGTCGTCCCCGTCACTGACCCCCTCCGACCTCGACGTGAGACCAACCAAATCTCCATGTCAATATGAGTCCTATAAGATATGATGTAGATAAAAACATGTATATATATATATATATCTTGTGTTGCTCAAATAGGATATGTGGTTGCCCAAGTGGCCGGTCATGTTTGCAGGTTACACCTCCGAGTGGCCTATGTTTTGCTGGAGTGTTGATTAATTTCCGTTCTGGCAAATTTCAGGCGCTCGATATGTCCTGTTTTAGCAAAGGTCATGCCAGAATTTCCCGTGAATTTTGGCATGACTTGTGCTAGAATATGTAGGAAATATTGAGTGGCCTAGATTTTCTAGAAAGATAATTAAAGGATATTTCGGGTTGACTTTAATTCTGTCGAGGCCGAAGAATCCCGACTATTGTCGTGGGGGTCGTTTCTCCTTCTTCTCCGGGTGCTAGACCTTTGTTATGCACTAGGGGAAGGAGGAGTAACGACCATTACCGATGGTCGCAAATGTCAGAGAGGAATCAGTGAGGGAGAGTCTCCACCATATATGAGAGGATGAAGAATCCCGACTGTTGTCATGGGGGTAGCTTCTCCTTCGTTCCCGTGTTCTAGACAATTTGGTGTAATGCATTCGGGAATGAAAGGAGGAGATACCATCACCGACAGTCGAATATATACACCACGTGAGCTGAGAGTTTTCAATAAAAGACTCGACAGACCGATAGTCAACCCATGATGAATAATATTGATCTAATTTCGTTTTTGTAGTACATATATTTAATTGTACAAGTTTAATCTTTGAATTACGAATATAGGAAATGTCGTCGGACGAAGAAGGTCCCGGGGAGTGCTCCTGGTGCGGCGACAACCGGGGTTTCTGCGACAGGCCTCACATGGACGAAGATCAGCGCTTCAGCATTAAGCTCGAGGAGGACTTTGATTGTGATATGGTAAGCTACGATGAAAAGTGTTTTTTCGTAATTAAGTTCGACTTCTACTACTTCAACGTGTAATTTTCGTCTTTTACAATTCGACTAGCTTATCCCATGCCATGCAAGACGCTATGTCTTGGAGAGGATGGGTTTTGAAGATCATGAGAGGAATGAAACAAAGAAAATTAACCTAAGGACCCATCATGGTATGGATTTTGAGGTAAATCTATACAATTCTGAGAGCGTATCCCATTTTGGTTGCCCGGGTTGGGAAGCACTTTGCAAGATGTATGATTTTCAAGAGGGTATGTTTGTCACTATGGATCTTGGTGATCCTAACATCGATCAAGACAATTTGGACATTTGGGTCCTTGTTGATACGCTTCCAATTCTACCGCTATGTGAGTTCCTCAAACATAGTTATTAAGTAATTTATATTGTTTATTTCAAAATAGTTGACAACTTATTTCCATTAATATCATACTTTCATTCTTCAAAGAATGTGCGGAAGATGGTAGACATAACCAACTATACCAATGCCTCTGAGTTAACTTATCAGGAGAAAAATCA
Source organism: Triticum aestivum (assembly GCF_018294505.1). Taxonomy (NCBI): domain Eukaryota; kingdom Viridiplantae; phylum Streptophyta; class Magnoliopsida; order Poales; family Poaceae; genus Triticum; species Triticum aestivum. The sequence continues at coordinate 426,455,947 of NC_057804.1, read as the reverse complement.
TCTGGTCGCATATTGTACTTAAATTGAGAATTACAATGCCTTTTATTGAAGTCCTCCAAATTATGGTCAATACGTGCCACTAGTGCATGTGTTGAACCACAATAACTTCCATGGACATATCCTGGTAAGATTTTGTTGGAAATATGCCCTAGAGGCAATAATAAATTAGTTATTATTATTATATTTCCTTGTTCATGATAATCGTTTATTATCCATGCTATAATTGTATTGATAGGAAACTCAGATACATGTGTGGGTACATAGACAACACCATGTCCCTAGTAAGCCTCTAATTGACTAGCTCGTTGATCAATAGATGGTTACAGTTTCCTGACCATGGACATTGGATGTCATTGATAACGGGATCACATAATTAGGAGAATGATGTGATGGACAAGACCCAATCCTAAGCCTAGCACAAAGATCATGTAGTTCGTATGCTAAAGCTTTTCTAATGTCAAGTATCATTTCCTTAGACCATGAGATTGTGCAACTCCCGGATACCGTAGGAATGCTTTGGGTGTACCAAACGTCACAACTTAACTGGGTGGCTATAAAGGTGCACTACGGGTATCTCCGAAGGTGTCTGTTGGGTTGGCACGAATCGAGACTCGGATTTTTCACTCCGGTTAACGAAGAGGTATCTCTGGGCCCACTCGGTAGGACATCATCATAATGTGCACAATGTGACCAAGGGGTTGATCACAGGATGATGTGTTACGGAACGAGTAAAGAGACTTGCCGGTAACGAGATAGAACAAGGTATCGGCATACCGACGATCGAATCTCGGGCAAGTATAATACCGCTAGACAAAGGGAATTGTATACGGGATCGATTGAGTCCTTGACATCGTGGTTCATCCGATGAGATCATCGTGGAACATGTGGGAGCTAACATGGGTATCCAGATCCCACTTTTGGTTATTGACCGGAGAACGTCTCGGTCATGTCTGCATGGTTCCCGAACCCGTAGGGTCTACACACTTAAGGTTCGATGACGCTAGGGTTATAGGGAATAGATATACGTGGTTACCGAATGTTGTTCGGAGTCCCGGATGAGATCCCGGACGTCACGAGGAGTTCCGGAATGGTCCGGAGGTAAAGATTTATATATGGAAAGTTGTTGTTCGGGTTCCGGGAAAAGTTCGGTTTTTCTGGTATTGTACCGGGAAGCTTCCAGAAGGTTCCGGAGGATTCCGGAGGGGTCCGGAGGTCCGGAAATTGTTCCACCACGTCCAATACAGCAGCATGGGCTATAAGGGGGCGCCCTAGCCTTAATGGGCCAGGGGCACCAGCCCCCCCAAGGCCCATGCGCATGGGAGAGGGGAAACCCTAAGGGGGAGGGCCTCCACTTGACTTGGGAGGCACTCCTCCCCCCTTGGCCGCCGCCCCCAACCCTAGATGGGATCTAGGGGGGCCGGCCCCCTTCTCTCCCCACCTATAAATAGTGGAGGGGTGGGAGGGCAGCCGCACCCCAAGTTCTGGCGCAACCCTCCCCTCTCCCAAGTACTCCTCCTCTCCCGCGGTGCTTGGCGAAGCCCTGCAGGATTGCCACGCTCCTCCACCACCACCACACCGTCGTGCTGCTGCTAGATGGAGTCTTCCCCAACCTCTCCCTCTCTCCTTGCTGGATCAAGGCATGGGAGACGTCACCGGGCTGCACGTGTGTTGAACGCGGAGGTGCCGTCCGTTCGGCACTAGGATCTCCGGTGATTTGGATCACGACGAGTACGACTCCTTCAACCCTGTTCTCTTGAACGCTTCCGCTTAGCGATCTAAAAGGGTATGTAGATGCACTCTCCTTCCCCTCATTGCTAGTCTCTCCACAGATAGATCTTGGTGACTCGTAGGAAAATTTTGAATTTCTGCTACGTTCCCCAATAGTGACATCATGAGCTAGGTCTATTGCGTAGATTCTTTGCACGAGTAGAACACAAAGTAGTTGTGGGCGTTGATTTTGTTCAATATGCTTACCGTTACTAGTCCAATCTTGATTCGGCGGCATTGTGGGATGAAGCGGCCCGAACCGACCTTACACGTACTCTTACGTGAGACAGGTTCCACCGACTGACATGCACTTGTTGCATAAGGTGGCTAGCGGGTGCCAGTCTCTCCCACTTTAGTCGGATCGGATTCGATGAAAAGGGTCCTTATGAAGGGTAAATAGCAATTGGCATATCACGTTGTGGTTTTGCGTAGGTAAGAAACGTTCTTGCTAGAAACCCATAGCAGCCACGTAAAACATGCAAACAACAATTAGAGGACGTCTAACTTGTTTTTGCAGGGTATGCTATGTGATGTGATATGGCCAAAAGAATGTGATGAATGATATGTGATGTATGAGATTGATCATGTTCTTGTAATAGGAATCACGACTTGCATGTCGATGAGTATGACAACCGGCAGGAGCCATAGGAGTTGTCTTTATTTATTGTATGACCTGCGTGTCATTGAACAACGCCATGTAATTACTTTACTTTATTGCTAACCGGTAGCCATAGTAGTAGAAGTAATAAGTTGGCGAGACAACTTCATGGAGACACGATGATGGAGATCATGATGATGGAGATCATGGTGTCATGCCGGTGACGATGATGATCATGGAGCCCCGAAGATGGAGATCAAAAGGAGCAAAATGATATTGGCCATATCATGTCACTATTTGATTGCATGTGATGTTTATCATGTTTATGCATCTTATTTGCTTAGAACGACGGTAGTAAATAAGATGATCCCTCATTAAAATTTCAAGAAAGTGTTCCCCCTAACTGTGCACCGTTGCGAAAGTTCGTCGTTTCGAAGCACCACGTGATGATCGGGTGTGATAGATTCTAACGTTCACATACAACGGGTGTAAGCCAGATTTACACACGCGAAACACTTAGGTTAACTTGACGAGCCAAGCATGTACAGACATGGCCTCAGAACACAAGAGACCGAAAGGTCGAGCATGAGTCGTATGGTGGATACGATCAACATGAAGATGTTCACCGATGATGACTAGTCCGTCCACGTGATGATCGGACACGGCCTAGTTGACTCGGATCATGTAATCACTTAGATAACTAGAGGGATGTCTATCTGAGTGGGAGTTCATTAGATGAACTTAATTATCCTGAACATAGTCAAAAGCCCTTTGCAAATTATGTCATAGCTCGCGCTTAGTTCTACTATTTTAGATATGTTCCTAGAGAAAATATAGTTGAAAGTTGACAGTAGCAATTATGCGGACAGTAGAAGGCTTATGTCCTTAATGCACCGCTCGGTGTGCTGGACCTCGAACGTGGTCTGTGGATGTTGCAAACATCTGACATACGCGTTTTGATGACTACATGATAGTTCGGTAATGTTAAATGGTTTAGAGTTGAGGCACCGAAGACATTTTTTGAAATGTCGCGGAACATATGAGATGTTTCGAGGGCTGAAATTGGGATTTCAGGCTCGTGCCCATGTCAAGAGGTATAAGACCTCCGACGATTTTCTTAGCCTGCAAACTAAGGGAGAAAAGCTCAATCGTTGAGCTTGTGCTCAGATTGTCTGAGTACAACAATCACTTGAATCGAGTGGGAGTTGATCTTCCAGAAGAGACGATGATGTTTCTCCAAAGTCATTGCCACCAAGCTGCTAGAGCTTCGTGATGAACTATAACATATCAGGGATAGATATGATGATCCTTGAAGTGTTCGCGATGTTTGACACTGCGAAAGTAGAAGTCAAGTAGGAGCATCAATTGTTGATGGTTGGTAAAACCACTAGTTTCAAGAAGGGCAAGGGTAACAAGGGATACTTCATGAAACGGCAAAACAGTTGTTGCTCTAGTGAAGAAACCCAAGGTTGAACCCAAACCCGAGACTAAGTGCTTCTGTAATGAGAGGAACGGAGACTGAAGCAGAACCACCCTAGATACTTGGTAGATAAGAAGGCAGGCAAGGTCGACAGAAGTATATTGGATATACATTATATTAATGTGTACTTTACTAGTGTTCCTAGTAGCACCAGGGTATTGAGATACCGGTTCGGTTGCTAAGTGTTAGTAACTCGAAATAAAAGCTACGGAATAAACGGAGACTAGCTAAAGGTGAGATGACGATATGTGTTGGAAGTGTTTCCAAGGTTGATGTGATCAAGCATCGCACGCTCCCTCTACCATTGAGATTGGTGTTAAACCTAAATAATTGTTATTTGGTGTTTGCGTTGAGCATAGACATGATTGGATTATGTCTATCGCAATGCGGTTATTCATTTAAGGAGAATAATGATTACTCTGTTTATTTGAATAATACCTTCAATGGTCTTGCACCTAAAAGGAATGGTTTATTAAATCTCGATCATAGTGATACACATTTTCATGCCAAAAGATATAAGATAGTAATGATAGTACCACTTACTTGTGGCACTGCCATGTAAGTCATATTGGTATAAAACGCATGAAGAAGCTCCATGTTGATGGATCTTTGGACTCACTCGTTTTTGAAAAGTTTGAGACATGCGAACCATGTCTATTGGTGTATACGCATGATGAAACTCCATGCAGATGGATCGTTTGGACTCACTTGATTTTGAATCACTTGAGATATGCAAATCATACCACATGGGCAAGATGACTGAAAAGCCTCGTTTTCAGTAAGATGGAACAAGATAGCAACTTGTTGGAAGTAACACATTTTTGATGTGTGCAGTCCAATGAGTGCTGAGGCATGCAGTGAATATCGTTATGTTCTTACTTCACAGATGATTCGAGTAGATGTTGAGTATATTTACTTGATGAAACACAAGTCTGAATTATTGAATGGTTCAAGTAATTTCAGAGTGAAGTTGAAGATCATCGTGACAAGAGGATAAAATGTCTATGATATGAACATAGAGATGAGTATCTGAGTTACGAGCTTTGGCACGCAATTAAGACACTGTGGAAATTGTTTCACAATTAATACCGCCTGGAACACCATAGTGTGATGGTGTGTCCGAACATCATAGTTGCACCCTATTGTATATGGTGCGTACCATGATGTCTCTTATCGAATTACCACTATCGTTCATGGGTTAGGCATTAGAGACAACCGCACTCACTTTAATAGGGCACCACGTAATTCCGTTGAGACGACACCGTTTGAACTATGGTTTGGAGAAACCTGAGTTGTCGTTTCTTAAAAGTTTGGGGCTGCGACGCTTATGTGAAAAGGTTTCAGGTTGATAAGCTCGAACCCAAAGCGGATAAAATGCATCTTCATAGGACACCCAAAACAGTTGGGTATACCTCCTAATTCAGATCTGAAAGCAATAGGGATTGTTTCTTGAATCGGGTCCTTTCTCGAGGAAAAGTTTGTCTCGAAAAATTGAGTGGGAGGATGGTGGAGACTTGATATGGTTATTGAACCGTCACTACAATTAGTGTGTAGCAGGGCACAGGAAGTTGTTCCTGTGGCACCTACACCAATTGAAGTAGAAGCTTATGATAGTGATCATGAAACTTCGGATCAAGTCACTACCGTACCTCGTAGGGTGACGAGGATGCGTACTACTTCAGAGTGGTACAGTAATCCTGTCTTGAAGGTCATGTTGCTAGACAACAATGAACCTACGAGCTATGGAGAAGCAATGGTGGGCCCATATTCCAACAAATGGTTAGAAGCCATGAAATCCGAGATAGGATCCATGTATCAGAACAAAGCATGGACTTTGGTGGAGTTGCCTGTTGATCGGCAAGCCATTGAGATAAATGGATCTTTAAGAAGAAGACATACGTGAACGGTAATGTCACCGTCTGTGAAGCTCGACTTGTGGCGAAGAGTTTTTCACAAGTTCAAGGAGTTGACTACGATGAGATTTTCTCATCCGTAGCGATGCTTAAGTCCGTCAGAATCATGTTAGCATTAGCTGCATTTATGAAATCAACCAATTGGATGTCAAAACGAGTTCCCTTACCAGTTTTCGTAAGGAAAGGTTGTATGTGATACAATCAGAAAGGTTTGTCGATCCTAAGGATGCTAAAAGGTATGCTAGCTCCAGCGATCCTTCTAAGGACTGGAGTAAGCATCTCGGAGTTGGAATGTACGCTTTGATGGAATGATCAAAGATTTGGGGTTAGCACAAAGTTTGTGAGAAACTTGTATTTCCAAAGAAGTGAGTGGGAGCACTATAAAATTTCTGATAAGTATATGTTGTTGACATATTGTTGATCAGAAATGATGTACAATTTCTGGAAAGCATATAGGGTTATTTGAAAGGTGTTTTTCAATGGAAAACCTGGATTAAGCTACTTGAACATTGAGCATCAAGATCTACGAGGATAGAACAAAAATGCTAAATGGTACTTTCAAATGAGCATATACCTTGACATGGTCTTGAAGGTGTTCAAGATGGATCAGTCAAAGAAGGAGTTCTTGCCTGAGTTGTAAGGTATGAAGTTAAGAGTTAAAGCTCGACCATGGCAGAAGAGAGAGAACGGACGAAGGTCGTCCCCTATGCTTCAGACGTAGGCTCTATAGTATGCTATGCTGTGTACCGCACCGGAAGTGTGCCTTGCCATGAGTCAGTCAAGGGGTACAAGAATGATCCAGGAATGGATCATTGGACAGCGGTCAAAATTGTCCTTGGAGTAAATAAGGACATGTTTCTCGATTATGGAGGTGATAAAGAGTTCGGCGTAAAGGGTTACGTCGATGCAAGCTTTAACACCTATCCGAGTGACTCTGAGTAGCAAACCGGATACGTATAGTGGAGCAACCATTTGGAATAGCTCCAAGTGGAGCGTGGAAGCAGTATTTACAATATGACCTAGAGATTTGCGAAATACATACGGATCTGAATGTTGCAGACCCGTTGACTAAAACCTCTCTCACAAGCAAAACATGATCAAACCCCAGAACACATTGAGTCTTAATCACATGGTGATGTGAACTAGTTTAGTGACACTAGTAAACTCTTTGGATGTTGGTCACATGGCGATGTGACCTATCAGTGTTAATCACATGGCGATGTGAACTAGATTATTGACTCTAGTGCAAGTGGGAGACTGTTGGAAATATGCCCTAGAGGCAATAATAAATTAGTTATTATTATTATATTTCCTTGTTCATGATAATCGTTTATTATCCATGCTATAATTGTATTGATAGGAAACTCAGATACATGTGTGGGTACATAGACAACACCATGTCCCTAGTAAGCCTCTAATTGACTAGCTCGTTGATCAATAGATGGTTACAGTTTCCTGACCATGGACATTGGATGTCGTTGATAACGGGATCACATCATTAGGAGAATGATGTGATGGACAAGACCCAATCCTAAGCCTAGCACAAAGATCGTGTAGTTCGTATGCTAAAGCTTTTCTAATGTCAAGTATCATTTCCTTAGACCATGAGATTGTGCAACTCCCGGATACCGTAGGAATGCTTTGGGTGTACCAAACGTCACAACGTAACTGGGTGGCTATAAAGGTGCACTACGGGTATCTCCAAAAGTGTCTGTTGGGTTGGCACGAATCGAGACTGGGATTTGTCACTCCGGTTGATGGAGAGGTATCTCTAGGCCCACTCGGTAGGACATCATCATAATGTGCACAATGTGACCAAGGGGTTGATCACGGGATGATGTGTTACGGAGCGAGTAAAGAGACTTGCCGGTAACAAGATAGAACAAGGTATCGTCATACTGACGATCGAATCTCGGGCAAGTATAATACCGCTAGACAAAGGGAATTGTATACGGGATAGATTGAGTCCTTGACATCGTGGTTCATCCGATGAGATCATCGTGGAACATGTGGGAGCCAACATGGGTATCCAGATCCTGCTGTTGGTTATTGACCGGAGAACGTCTCGGTCATGTCTGCATGGTTCCCGAACCCGTAGGGTCTACACACTTAAGGTCCGATGACGCTAGGGTTATAGGGAATAGATATACGTGGTTACAGAATGTTGTTCGGAGTCCCGGATGAGATCTCGGACGTCACGAGGAGTTCCGGAATGGTCCGAAGGTAAAGATTTATATATGGAAAGTTGTTGTTCGGGTTCCGAGAAAAGTTCGGGTTTTTCTGGTATTGTACCGGGAAGCTTCCAGAAGGTTCCGGAGGATTCCGGAGGGGTCCGGAGGTCCGGAAATTGTTCCACCACGTACAATACAACAGCATGGGCTGTAAGGGGGCGCCCTAGCCTTAATGGGCCAGGGGCACCAGCCCCCCAAGGCCCATGCGCATGGGAGAGGGGAAACCCTAAGGGGGAGGGCCTCCACTTGACTTGGGAGGCACTCCTCCCCCCCTTGGCCGCCGCCCCAACCCTAGATGGGATCTAGGGGGCCGGCCCCCTTATCTCCCCACCTATAAATAGTGGAGGGGTGGGAGGGCAGCCGCACCCCAAGTTCTGGCGCAGCCCTCCCCTCTCCCAAGTACTCCTCCTCTCCCGCGGTGCTTGGCGAAGCCCAGCAGGATTGCCACGCTCCTCCTCCACCACCACGCCGTCGTGCTGCTGCTGGACGGAGTCTTCCCCAACCTATCCCTCTCTCCTTGCTGGATCAAGGCATGGGAGACGTCACCGGGCTGCATGTGTGTTGAACGCGGAGGTGCCGTCCGTTCGGCACTAGGATCTCCGGTGATTTGGATCACGACGAGTACGACTCCTTCAACCCCGTTCTCTTGAACGCTTCCTCTTAGCGATCTACAAGGTTATGTAGATGCACTCTCCTTCCCCTTGTTGCTAGTCTCTCCATAGATAGGTCTTGGTGACTCGTAGGAAAATTTTGAATTTCTGCTACGTTCCCCAACAGATTTTTTACTATTACGACATCCGTGCATCTTTTGCATACTTCTAAAACTGAACTACATTGCTAACTACGAAGTTATTACTATGTTTTCAACAGAAAATCCCGATGGATTGTGTGCCTCATTTGATGTATCAGAATGGTTGCCTTGATGTTTTGAACATACAGCCAGGTCGTCCTACGAATCTCACCTGTCCATACCGGATTTCTAAAACCGGTAAACACATGATAATCAAAGAATGGAAAAAAATGTATGGATAGTCGTAAGGAGGTTCTTGGAAGCAACATTGTGCGAAAGGCAAGAATTGGAGACATGATAATCTCCATTCTCCGTAATGGAGAGTCAGGGGCTATCTTGTTTTATGTTATTTTTCCTAAGATAATATAGTAGGTCCTAAGAGAATGTAGTAGGTCCTATGAGGTACAATATGTTTATGAGAGTTGATGATGATGAGTAGTTGTGATTATGTCTAGTGACCAACTTGTATGTGATGTCTCATTGATGAAAATGATGATCATGATGAGGTGTTATATGACAATGATGTATTATGATGATAAGTTGTTAATGATATGCTGCTGCTGCTGCTGCTGATGATGATATTTATTATATCATTGGGTGAAAGAACCATAGATTAGTTTCAAGTGGATGTCCATCCACTTGAAACTAGTCCACGGTTCTTTCTCCCAATTATGTAATAACTCATTATGATGTAAAATCATTCTCTAAATTGCTGCGATATGAAAACTTGTATAAAGGTGTATGAATACAACATGAAATAAAAAAGAAATACAGAATAATAGTAGTAGCGCGTGCTAGGAGAAGCGCTACTACTAATTACCAGTAGCGCTCATAGTAGAAAGCGCTGCTACTAAGTCGATATAGCAGTAGCGTGGTCCAACCCACGCTACTGCTAACCTCTAGCTGTAGTGCCTTACTAGTAGCGTTGCACCCCGCGCTACTGATAGGCTTAAACACGCGCTACTGCTAGGGTTTTCCCTAGTAGTGAATACCCCTCTGATCTTGAGCATGATTATCATTTGCGAGTAGTTACTTTTGTTCTTGAGGTCACGGGACAAATCTTGTTGCAAGTAATCATGTGAATTTTATATGTGTTTGACATTTTGATAGTATGTATGTTGTGATTCCCTTAGTGGTGTCATGTGAACGTCGACTACATGAAACTTCACAATATTTGGGCCTAAGGGAATGCACTGTGGAGTAGTTATTAGATGATGGGTAGTGAGAGTGACAGAAGCTTAAACCCTAGTTTATGCGCTATTCCGTAAGGGACCGATTTGGATCCAAATGTTTAATGCTATGGTTAGAATTTATTCTTAATACTTTTCTCGTAGATGCAAATACTTGCGAGGGGGTTAATCATAAGTAGGAAGTTTGTTCAAGTAAGAAAAGCACCTAAGCACCTATCCACCCACATATCAAATTATCAAAGTAGCGAACACAAATCAAACCAACATGGTGAAAGTGACTAGATGAAATTCCCGTGTACCCTCAAGAATGCTTTGCTTATTATAAGAGGCCGTTTTGGCCTGTCCTTTGCCTCAAAAGGATTGGGCTACCTTGATGCGCTTTTCTTACTATTATCATTACTTGCTTGTTACAAATTATCTTGCTATCAAACTACTCATTACTTATAATTTCAGTGCTTGCAGACATTACCTTGCTAAAAACCACTTGTCATTTCCTTCTGCTCCTTGTTGGGTTCAACACTCTTACTTATCAAAAGGACTACGATTTATCCCCTATACTTGTGGGTCATCAAGGCTCTTTTCTGGCGCCGTTGCCGGGGAGTGAAGCGCTCTTGGTAAGTGGAAGTTCGTAAGGAAAAATTATTACTACGTGCTTAAATTTATTGTCACTTGTTACTATGGAGAACAATCCTTTGAGGCGTTTGTTCGGGGTATCTTCACCCCGACCGAAACCACAATTAGTTACCTTGTATCAAGAAATTATGTGACATAGGTGCAAGCATGAGTGCTATTCCTTTTACCTTATATCAAGAAATTATGAATGGCATAACACCCGCTAAAATAGAAGACATTGATGTTACTATTAAACTTGCTAATAGAGACACCATCGCACCTCTTGGGATTGTTAGAGATGTTGAAGTCTTGTGTGGGAAAATAAAATATCCTACAGATTTTCTTGTTCTTGGTTCCCCACAAGATGACTTTTGTCCCATTATCTTTGGTAGACCTTTCTTGATCACCTTTAATGCTAAAATAGATTGTGAGAAACAAACTGTCGGTGTTATTTTTGGTGATGAGTCTCATGAGTTTAATTTTTCCAAGTTTAGTACTCCCTCCGTCCCAAAATAAGAAAGCGTCATAAGAAAGAATTGTAAGGATGAAATTATTGGTCTTGCTTCTATTGTTGTGCCTCCTACTGATCCACTAGAACAATATTTGCTAGACCGTGAGAATGATATACATATGCATGAAAGAAATGAAATAGATAATATTTTCTTTGAACATCGTCCTCTGCTTAAACACAGTTTTCCTATTGAAACTCTAGGAGGTCCTCCTCCACCTAAAGGTGATCCTGTGTTTGAATTAAAACAATTGCCAGGCACTTTGAAATATGCTTATCTTGATGAGAAGAAGATGTACCCTGTTATTATTAGTGCTAACCTTTCAGGACATGAAGAAGAAAGATTATTAAAGGTTTAGGAAGCACTGAGATGCTATTGGATCTACTCTTGATGATTTAAAGAGCACTAGTCCCACTCTATGTCAACACAAGACTAATATGGAACCTCATGCTAAACTGTCGTTGATTACCAACATCGGTTAAATCCGAAGATGAAAAAAGTGGTAAGAACGGAAATATTAAAACTTCTAGAAGCAGGTATAATCTATCCTATAGCTGATAGTAGATGGGTAAGTCATGTTCATTGTGTCCCTAAGAAAGGAGGTATTACTATTGTTCCTAATGATAAGAATGAACTTATTCCACAAAGAATTGTTACAGGCTATAGAGTGGTAATTATTTTTAGGAAATTAAATAAAGCAACTAGAAAAGATCATTACCCTCTGCCTTTTATTGATCAAATGCTAGAAAGATTATCTAAGCACACACATTTTTGTTTCCTTGATGGATATTCTGGTTTTTCACAAATACCTGTTTCTCAACCTGATCAAGAAAAGACCCCTTTTACTTGTCCTTTTGAAACTTATGCTTATAGACGTATGCCTTTTGGTTTATGCAATGCACCTGCTAGCTTTCAAAGATATATGACTGCTATATTCTCTGACTTTCCTGAAAAGATTGTTGAGGTTTTCATGGATGACTCTTCTATTTATGGGAAGTCTTTTGATGATTGTTTAAGCAATCTTGATCGAGTTTTGGAGAGATGTGAGCAAACAAATCTTGTCTTGAATTGGGAGAAGTGCCACTTTATGGTTAACGAATGTATTGTTTTGGGCCATAAAATTTCTGAAAGAGGTATTGAAGTGGACAAAGCTAAGGTTGATGCAATTGAGAAAATGCCATGTCCTAAACATATCAAAGGTATCCGTAGTTTCCTTGGTCATGCTGGTTCCTATAGGAGATTTATCAAAGACTTTTCTAAAATTTCTAGGCCTCTTACAAATCTTTGGCAAAAGGATATTCCTTTTGTTTTTGATGATGATTGTTTAGAAGCCTTTGAAACACTCAAGAAAACCTTAATTTCTGCACCTATTATTCAACCACTTGATTGAAACGTGCCTTTTGAAATTATGTGTGATGCTAGTGATTATGTTGTTTGTGCTGTTCTAGGATAAAGAGTTGATAAGAAACTGAATGTTATTCATTATGCTAGTAAAACTCTAAACAGTGCACAAAGAAATTATGCTACTACTGAAATGGAATTTCTAGCAGTGGTATTTGCTTGTGATAAATTTAGATCCTATATTGTAGATTCAAAAGTAATTGTTCACACTGATCATGCTGCAATAAAGTATCTTATGGAAAAGAAAGAAGCCCAACCTAGGCTTACTTGATGGGTTCTCTTGCTACAAGAACTTGATTTGCACATCACTGCTAGAAAAGGAGCGGAGAACCCCGTGGCTGATAACTTGTCTAGGATTGAAAATGTTCTTGATGACCCACTACCTATTGATGATAGTTTTCCTGATGAGCAGCTAGCCGCAATAAATGTTTCTAATAGTACACCTTGGTATGCTGACTATGCTAATTACATTGTTGCTAAATATTTACCACCTAGTTTCACATACCTACAAACAAAAAAATTATTCTATGATTTAAGACATTACTTTTGGGATGACCCACATATTTATAAAGAAGGAGTAGATGGTATTATTAGACGTTGTGTACCTGAGCATGAACAGGGACAAATCCTACGGAAATGTCACTCTGAAGCTTATAGAGGACATCATGCGGGAGACAGAATTGCTCACAAGGTATTGCAATCTGGGCTTTATTGGCCTACTCTCTTCAAGGATGCTCGTAAGTTTGTCTTATCTTGTGATGAATGCCAAAGAATAGGTAATATCAGTAAGCGTCAAGAAATGCCTATGAATTATTCTCTTGTTGTTGAACCATTTGATGTTTGGAGATTTGATTACATGGGACCTTTTCCTTCCTCTAATGGGTATACTCATATTTTGGTTGTTGTTGATTATGTTACTAAGTGGGCAAAAGCTATTCCAACTAGTAGTGCTGATCACAACACCTCTATTAAAATGCTTAAGGAAGCTATTTTTCCCAAGCTTTGTAGTCCCTAGATATTTAATGACTGATGGTGGTTCACACTTTATTCATGGTGCTTTCCATAAAATGCTTGCCAAGTATGATGTTAACCATAGAATTGCATCACCCTACCATCCTCAGTCTAGTGGTCAAGTTGAACTTAGCAATAGAGAAATAAAATTAATTTCACAAAAGACTATCAGTAGGTCATGGAAGAATTGGTCTAAGAAATTAGATGATGCACTTTGGGATTATAGGACAACATATAAAAATTCTATGGGTATGTCTCCTTATAAAATGGTTTATGGAAAAGCTTGTCATTTGCCTCTTGAGTTAGAACATAAAGCTTATTGGGCAATTAAAGAACTCAACTATGATTTCAAACTTGCTAGTGAAAAGAGGTTATTTGCTATTAGCTCATTAGATGAATGGAGAACCAAGCTTATGAAAAAGCCAAGTTGCTTAAAGAAAAGGTTAAAAGATGGCATGATAAAAGAATCCAAAAGCGTGAATTCAAAGTTGGGGAATATGTTCTTTTGTATAACTCTCATTTTATATTCTTTGCAGGAAAACTCCTCTCCAAATGGGAAGGACCCTATGTTATCGAGGAGGTTTATCGATCTGGGGCTATCAAAATAAATAATGCCAAAGGCACTAACCCGAAGGTTGTTAATGGGCAACGAATAAAACATTATATCTCAAGTACACCCATTAATGTTGAAAGCAATATTATCCAAACTATGACACCGGAAGAACACATAAAATAAACCTTCCAGAACACTCCAGAATCATGAAAAAGAGGAGGTACGTGATACGGTAAGTAAACGGACTCCAAAAAATCTGCAAAAATATTTTCTGTCCGTTTTGGAATATAACAAAAATTAGGAAAATAAGAAATAACCAGGAAGACACCCCTGGTTGGCATAAGACACCAGGGCGCGCCTGGCTTGCTAGGTGCACCCAGGTGGGTCGTGCCTACCTCGGGTACCTTCCGGACTCCGTTTTCCTTCGTTTGCTTGTTTCCCAAGATAAAAAAATCTTTATATACCCCCAGAACCTATTGACCACCGTATACCGAAGAAATATCCTGTTTTCTTTTCTTGCTGTTTTCCTGACAGATCTAAAATATTTCATCCCAAGACTCAGAGGGTGAGAGCTATGTTGCTGATTTTATGGCAAAGCCTAAGGTTTATGGGGATATGGAGCACTATAGCTGGACTTCCGAAGAGGATGAAGACAAACCAGTTCCTCCTCGTTTCAAAAACGAGAGCATGGAGGCATTATGCAAGAGGATAACAAAGCTCGAGATGAAGAATGATGAGTTGAGGATAGATAACTTTATCCTCCGGTGTAAGTTGGAGGAAAAGAAGGACAAGATCGCTACCACTTCATCACCACCACCTCCTTCTTCATCACCAAAGGAAAATTGAGTATCGGGTATGGGCACTCCCCTTGTCTTATGCCAAGCTTGGGGGAGGTGCCCCGGTATCATATCACCTCCACTATCTTTTGCCTTTACTTATCTTAGTTTGATCCATAGTTAACTTTTGCTTTATATGAATAAAAGTTTAGTTCGATCCTTTCTTTTTGAGAGTTTGCTTAGTGATCTATCCTTGTAATCGTGTGCGAGATATATAATAAATTTTACTTTGAGTTTTGCTTTCTTTACTTTCATGTTGCAATAAAAAGAAAGGAAATAAATGAAAAAGATCATACGCTAATCTTATGGTAAGTAATGACATCACATAAGGAAAAGTATAAGTAGAAAATTTTATTGAAGATTGGCAAACATAGCATTGGCCAATGATGCAATTCATGAAAGAATTAATAAGGGAAGAGAAGATTCACATGCAAATACACTATCTTGGAATTTTTTTGTGATTGTGAGCCCCCATCAAAATTTTATATGCCAAAATTGTTGAGTTGGACAAGGAAGACAACATAATGATTTATGTTTGTTCATATTCACATAGAAGTTATATTGTCATAGATCCTTCAACACGTGGTGCTTGCCCCCCATCTTTGCTAGCCAAAAATTCCGCACCAAGTAGAGATACTACTTCTGCATCCAAAAAACCCTTAAACCCAAACCTTATTTTCAAGAGTCCACCATACCTACCTAAGGATTGAGTAAGATACTTCAAGTAAGTTGTCATCGGCGCAATAAGGCAATAAAAATTGCTTCTAAATGTGTTAGATCATTTAGTGTAAAAGAAAATTGAGCGTTGTACAAACTTATGATGGGAAAGAATAAAAGCGACAGGCTGCATAATAAAGGTTGCTATCATAAGGGGCAATATAACACAATGTTCTTTTGCACCAAGGGACCGAGCATACAAACAAAAAGTGCATGCAAACCATTGCTTCCCTCTTCGAAGGGCCTATCTTTTATTTTTATGTATTTACTTTCATGCAAGAGTCAAAGTTTTCTCTCTATTCCTTTTTCTTTTTCTTTTTTGCCAAGCATCATGTGGTGAGGAAAGATCTAGGAACATATATCTAGTTGGATATGGGTAGCAGAGTCATTATTGTTGACATCACCCTTGAGGTGAATACGTTGGGAGGCGAAATTATAAGCTCCTATCATTCTATGTGCCTAGTTGAAACATTTTGCTCATGTGTATGCAGTGAGTGTTAGAAATCATAGAAGACCATATGATGGTTGAGTATGTGGACTTGCCTAAAGGCTCCAATACGTGCCCCTTCCTGAAAAGATGATGAATTGTAGTTGCAAAGTTGACTGAGAACATAGTTTGTTGGTTTCCAATAGAGTTTATGCTTTATACTTTGATGTTGTGATGAATTGTTACTTATTCATGGGAAGTCTATGATAAAAGTTCTATGATAAAAGTTTTATGTTTAAGTTTGTTGCTATTATAATAATTTACATGATTCTTCTATGTCCATATTTTGTTTTTATCGACACCTCTCTCTCTAGGCATGTGGACATGTTTTTCGATTTTGGTTTTCGCTTGAGGACAAGCGAGGTCTAAGCTTGGGGGAGTTGATACATCCATTTTGCATCATGTTTACCTACTATTTTTATATTGTTTTTATGTATAATAATGCTTTTTGGAATAAATCTAATGCCTTTTCTCTCATAATATGCAAGGTTCACACAAAGAGGGAGAATTCTGACAGCTGGAAATCTGGACCTGAAAAAGCTACGTGAGGCTACCTATTCTGCACAACTCCAAATAAGCTGAAACTTCACGAGGAATTTTTATGGAATAAATGAGAAATAATGGAGCAAATAACTATCGGAGGGGGGCCACCTGGTGAGCACAAGACACCAGGGCGCGCCAGGCCCCCCAGGCACGCCCTGGTGGGTTGTGCTCAGCCCAGCCCACCTCCAGTGCTCATCTTTTGGTATATAAGTCATTTTGACCTAGAAAAAAATAAGGAGAGGACTTTCAGGATGAAGCGCTGCCGTCTCGAGGCGGAACTTGGATAGCAGCACTTTTGCCCTCCGATGGAGCGATTCCGCCGGGGGAACTTCCCTCTCGGAGGGGGAAATCATCATCATCATCATCACCAACAACTCTCCCATGTTGGGGAGGGAAATCTCCATCAACATCTTCAACAAAACCATCTCCTCTCAAACCCTGGTTCATCTCTTGTGTTCAATCTTTGTACCGGACTATAGATTGGTACTTGTGGGTGACTAGTAGTGTTGATTATATCTTGTTGTTGATTACTATATGGTTTATTTGGTGGAAGATTATATGTTCAGATCCAATATGTTAATTAATAGCCCTCTGATCTTGAGCATGATTATCATTTGTGAGTGGTTACTTTTGTTCTTGAGGTCACGGGAGAAATCTTGTGGCACGTAATCATGTGAATTTTATATGTGTTCAATATTTTGATAATATGTATGTCGTGATTCCCTTAGTGGTGTCATGTGAACATTGACTACATGACACTTCACCGTATTTAGGCCTAAGGGAATGCATTGTGGAGTAGTTATTAGATGATGGTTTGCGAGAGTGACAGAAGTTTAAACCCTAGTTTATGCGCTATGTAAGGGACCGATTTGGATCCAAAAGTTTAATACTATGGTTAGTATTTATTCTTAATACTTTTCTCGTAGTTGCGGATGCTTGTGAGGGGGTTAATCATAAGTAGGAGGTTTGTTCAAATAAGAACATCACCTAAGCACCAATCCACCCACATATCAAATTATCAAAGTAGCGAACACAAATCGAACCAACATGTTGAAAGTGACTAGATGAAATTCCCGTGTACCCTCAAGAACAATTTGCTTATTATAAGAGACCATTTTGGCCTATCCTTTGCCTCAAAAGGATTGGGCTACCTTGCTGCACTTTTGTTACTATTATTGTTTCTTGCTCGTTACAAATTATCTTGCTATCAAACTACTCGTTACTTATAATTTCAGTCCTCGCTGGGTTCGACACTCTTACTTATCAAAAGGACTACGATTGATCCCCTATACTTGTGGGTCATCAGCAAGCGACACACATGAACTAGAAAGCGCAGGGCCCGAGTGTGACTTACCCTCCAAGAGAGACAGTGCATGCTCGCCACCTCTCCTCGTGCTACATCTGCTCACTGCAGGCCTAGACCATTGTAGCCTTCGACCTGTCCTGTCGCCACGGGCCTGGATCTTCCACAGGAGGCAAACCACGGAGAATGAGGTTCCCGAGAAGAAACCCATTCCCTGGAGTTCTTGGCCTTGACATTGTCGATAGTGTTGAAGAGATTTCCATCAAGTGTGATGGTCTTGCCAGTGAGTGTCTTCACAAAGATCTGCATACCACCTCGCCGCCAGGAGGCAGAGTGGTTGTATGGATAGCTTCTGGACGTTGTTTTTTGCTGTGATGGGCATTCTCGAACAACCTTGGCAGTGAGACGGCCATGCTAGTACTGAGGATAGCTTCCCCAACACTAATTCTTGACAAAGATCTGCATGCCACCTCGGGAGGGGCATGGATTTGCAGTTCAATCAAGGGGCATCTAGCCCGTGCACACCCATTTTCGGGTTGCCGCGACCCACATGAGATAAATCCATGGGAGCCCGATCTTCATGAGACCGACAAAATAGGGCACACATGCATAGACTACTAAGGACCAGAGCCACAAAATGTTGAAATTGGCGCAGTTACCATTGACACTTTGTTAATTGATGGAATAATCTATCTTCACCGATAAATGCATACGTGCAATGCATGTTGATAGTAGGTCACGTTGATATTGGATAGGATATCAATAACACATTATGTGATTAGCACATAAGTTGATATTTGGTACTACCTTTGATCCATAATAAGTATCATAGTTTTGAACTAACTTTGGTTCAAAACCGTGACACTTATTTTTTATCAGAGGATATAATATTAATTGAACGCTAAACAAGTTGAATGCTCACCATTGGAGCAATCTAGGCCATTGGGTTGACATGGTTCGATGTCTGAGATTAATTGCATCTACCTTTTGGGTCTTTTATATTGGTACAGATATAAATGGGTTAGAGATGACGTCAAACCAATAATTTAGAAAGACATACTGAAAGGATTGAGACGAGCCTATAGAGGGGTAAATAGGCACAATTACATATTTTAATTGATTTTTAGCAAGTCTAGGTAATATGTACTATAATTGCGAGCCTAAACAATTCCTGCAATGATATAAGTAATGTAATATAGTGTCTTCAAGAAGGTATAGTAATGCGAGGAGAACGGACTAAAGTAAATCACAAGTAGGGAGCTAGGGTTAGGGATAATTGACAATTGAGACGAGGATCCATCCCGTGTTCACTTCCTTGGAGGAAAGCTAGTCATCATTGAATGGATGGGTGTTACCACAAAGGCACATCAACACCACGAAGGCTCACCCTATTCTCCTTAAGACATCAAGACAAAGGTGTTTCTCAACCACTAGTGGTAGACCTTGAGGCGGCCTCCAAGCCTTCACAAACTTTCTGAGGGTAAATCACAAGTTGATTCCTCACCAAAGAACTTCTACCACCAAGGGGCCTCCAACCCCGAGGAGTAACAAGATTGAAGGGGAAAACTTGGAAGATGCTCAAATTAATAAATGCTTAGGTCAAAAGAGAGAGGATGAATAACTCTATGCTTGTGTGGAATCACTCTCATAAACTCCCAGGAAACCCTCACGAAGTCTTCAATTTTGTGTGGGGGAGAAGAAAGAGGGCTTCAAATGGATATTTTTCAAAAACACCTGAACTATGGAAGCCACCTACCGGACTGGTAGGTGGCTTATATAGTGTGGGTAGAAAAAGCATTGTTGGGCGGCAGAAATAAGTGCCCGGTTATATTGGGCAAATTTACCAAATATAACTAGGTACTAATTGTACTGCAACCTCAACACATACTAGGAAGAACCAGCTCAAGGGCCTGGCTATACTAGCCGAAGGGGCTCATATAACTAGGTCCTGTAGAATTGCCAACTAGGCAGAGGAGGCCTGGTGGTTACCCCGGTTATATCGGCAAGACCCTATGCGTATCATCATATATCCATTGCAATGGTCTCTAGCGCACAGTGCTGCATGGGACCATCAGAGTGCCGGTTATACCGGGGCAAAATACCTAGCATAACCGAAATCCTGGCAATACCAGCTTTCCTATGCATGTCACATAGGATTTTGGCTTTATGCCTTTGGACTGAGAATTGTTTAGGGTTAGTGTAGAGAATATTATCATGACTTGAGCCTGTTCCTAGTGACCCAATGATTTACTCTTAATAGTGTGGTATCCCTGTTACTCACAAAATAAAAGATCTACACTAGATATCGTCTGAAATTCTATTTTTAATACTTACACATGTGTAAACACTAAGCGACCATAGTTAGTTCCACTAATTTGTCATCACCAACACCAAACAATGGATTAAGTACAATTGCACTTTCACATGCTACTACCTATCTGAACATGTTATGAACATTATGCAGTTGACCTAAAAATGGTCAAATTAATTGTATATGTTCTCATACATGATTGTTGGACATTTTACTGTTATGAGTTAGACGTGATGTCGAACCAAGAGTTTAGAGAACTTACCATTTATATTTTAGTGATCGAAGATCATGTTGATGTTGGTAAACGTATTAGAAAACAAAATAATTGCACCAACGCACACCCAAGATCAATATGAAGATGCATAACGGGTTGTGATCACGATTGTTACCGTCACCGAGTTGCAGCGAAAGAAGAATGTGCTGGTGTAGATCATACTTGGAGTCCCTCGAACTATTGATGAACAATCCCATGAACCGCCCATGAACTGTCCTTGAAGTGAAGACCGAAAGCATGAACTCTCTACTTGGTTGCAAGCGTGCAACCTTCACGATCTGGCAGCGTTTTGCCGTCCAGAGCTAACCGTCGATGTAGAATTAGAGGGAGGAGATTAGAACCACATTGGGCTTCTAATTATGAGTATTAGTGGAACTAGAACAAGCTCTTACTAGTCAACTAGGACCAACTAGAACTAGGGATAGATGAACTAGAGGAGGCTCCAAAACTCGTGTGTCGAATAGAGCTAAAAACCGTAGTATGTATATGTTGGAGGGGGGGGGAGTGGGAAGCCACCAAGGAGGGAAAGTCCCTCCTTGGGGCACCAGCCAAGGGAGGAGAGGAGGAGTCCTCCCCCTCTCCAATTCGTCCTCCTTCCACAGCAAAGGGAGTGCCTCCCTCACTTGGGCCTTGGTGGCACAAGTTGCCTTCCACCACTTGGCCTTTTTAGGACCTTTGATATTAAATTAAATATACAAGTGTTCTAAATATTTTCAGACCCTTTTATATATAATTTAACATCCCCAAAACGTTTTCCACCTATATATTAATTATCAGTAATACCTGGTATTACCCGATACTCTCTAAAACCCTTCCGGTAACCCCGAAACGCTTCTGGATCCTCTCGAAACAATTCTGAATATTAATGAAACAATTCTGTATATTAGTGAAACAATTGCACAAATATATTCTCATCCCTACCATCCTACTAACACTCATTAGATCGTGATTGCCTTAAGCTTGTGACCCCGTAGGTTGGGTAACTCATAGACATGAACAAAACCCTTTCGTTCAATGACCGATAGCGGAACTGTGGACGTCCATATCAATCTCTATGAGCACATGAATGATATTCAAGTGAACCTTTGGTTATCATGTGATGTTCCCTTTGCTTCGCGATACTTCACAAAATCTGGGATGCATCGGATCCTCCTAAGTCATCACATGCTCACTATACCGATATCCTCGTTATCAGTCTTGTTCTTCTTTGTTGTTGTCATGTTCCGGCATCCCCGTGATGTAGTCACCTATGTCTGGATAGATGATGATGGATGTTGTCACACCAAGAGGGCCATAAGAATATCTCTCCATCATCGGAGGAGCAAATCCCACTCCTGAGCTATCTAGGCCCTTGTCAAACTTTCCGATGAGCCTGCAATTTGTCGTTATGATCACCATGTTATAGGTGATGGTTAAGCAACCCCAAAGTCCACCGCACGGTAAGAAGTGACTACGATACTCTCATGGTATAAGGAGCAAAATCACACATTAACACTCCATGTTATTACAATTGAATGCAGATGTTATTAACTCAATTGATAATAGACAAGTCTGGGTTGACTCAATATGATCGTTATTCCAATGTCATAATTTCAATGTTGTTTTAGGACTATCGTTACACTTATCGATATCCTAAGATCCGGAAAACATGATCACCAACAACACTTGAGCTAGTCCTAGAGGCAAGACTAGAAACCTTTTATTTAATCTTTATCACTCCACACGCGCACATGAGTTTTCTACCGAATCGCATATTCCAGGATCATAGCAGTTATAGCATATAATATAAACTCTTTAATTATGAATATGGAAATGTAATAATACAAATATTATTACCTCTAGGGCATATTTCCAATAGTTGAGTCCATAGGTATGCTGATACTATCAAAAGGGGGAGGGGTATAGATTGACAAGTTGATTTTGTTTCTCAAGTATTCTTAAAGATCAAACTCCAAAACCACTCAAAAAGGTTAGTTTTGTGACCATCTTTGTGCATTTTCACTACTCAAAGCGTCTGAACCACTCTTAAGATAGCCATTGGAAAACCCCAAATCAATCGGAACCTCTAGGAGATTTCCATTCGAAGCCACTGAAGCACCTATGCACTCCTTTATATATGGCTCAGAATTTCCGAACTACATCTGGTCCAAGACGAACGGTTCTAGAAGCGTGCATAGTGAGTTTTTGCCCTATCAGTGCCTCCGAGCAGTTTTTAGTCACCCCCTTCGAGATTTTCGGAAGTTATCTCTATTAGTTTTGGTCGGACATTCCAAGTTGATCACCCGGAGTCTGCGGATAGTACAAAAAGGTGTGTAATAGTCATATTTTGGGTCCAACATATCTATATATATATATAGGACTACACTATTCTAATCCCAGGATTAGAATAGTTATTTGGATCACGGCGCACTATATAGGGCCGAGGAGGTCCTCCGGAACTTGCCCACTATGCACCTCCCGAACGGCCCATTACAAAATCCACGACCTTCTCTCCCTGCCTCGACCAAAACAGAAAACGCGACCATGACCGGCCTTCCTCCTGCCACCGTGGCCAGCCTCCTACCCGCCGCCGCCACGCCCAGCCTCCACCCACCATCGCGCCCTGCCTCCCCCCTGGCGCCGCCGCTCCCTGCCTCCACCTGCACCTTCAACCTCTACCCCCTACTCCCCCGCAACCTTCCACATCCG
Source organism: Triticum aestivum (assembly GCF_018294505.1). Taxonomy (NCBI): domain Eukaryota; kingdom Viridiplantae; phylum Streptophyta; class Magnoliopsida; order Poales; family Poaceae; genus Triticum; species Triticum aestivum. Next base: position 426,432,733 of record NC_057804.1, on the reverse strand, counting down.
GCAGGAGCTCCGGCCGCCGCGCCACCCCCGCCCCAAGAACCGACAGCCGCGCCGCCCCCGCCTAGGGATCTTGCTGCCGCACCGCACCCACCCAGTGATTCGGCCGCTGCTCCACCGTCGTCTGCGGATCCAGCCGCCTTGACGGCTGGCTCCTCCGATGTGCCGCCCTTGTGGTCGGCTGGTTCATCCTGTGCACCACCGAAAGGCATGCGTCCCCACGCGACGCCGATGTAGGAGGCCAACACATGCAGCAACAGGTCGCCATGGCCACTCACCTCGCGTCGTCCTGTCCTCGTTCCCGGCAGCCAGAAGTTCAGTTTCTCCCCGAGCAGCAAGTCCACTATGGAAAAGGATGCAGGTTCACCCGATCCAAGCCGACATCTTCTTCGCCCCCAAAAATCTTCTTCGCTTCTCTATTTAGAAGATCCCCACCTCCCTTTTTGAGATCCCGATTGTTGTTGCCGGCCACAACTAGCTTCTGCTGTTAGCCATTGCTACCTGCTAGCTGCGATGAGGCCCAGATCGTTCCTCCCCCTGGTTCGTAGTATTGATTGCACCTGCAGTTTTGTCTTGTGGGGAAGATGACAACTATAGATATTTGATGAATGCTCTGTTGTGCTTGTACTACTATGCTAAAAAATTGCTTTTTTGTGAAGGTCAAAATGTTGTGTTCGAGAAGGTCAAGTGTGTTATGTGTATCTCAGCAAGTTCAAATAATTTAAATATGCAAAATGTTGTGTTCAAGAAGGTCAAGTATGTTATATGCATCACCTCGCCCCACTGAATCTTCTGCATTTTTTGTGTATTCTTCAGAAGTTCAAGTCATCATAAAGTTGCTTCGATTTAGCTACTGTTAAGAAAAAGTTCACCACAGAGGCAGGTCTATGCGTGCAGACCGGGAGGGACAACGATCCATGCCTGGTGCCGCTACTCTCGTGAATAGATGAAGGAAGAAGGTCATGTAAATAAATGATAAGTCCAAGTATTAAAAAGAACATAGTTCGGATATAGCAAAATGAGTAAAATTAGTGTAAACTAAAAAATAAGAAAAATGTGATGAATCAAAAATTTAAAAACTCAGATTTTTGTCGTTCCTAAAGAATAAAATGAAGAAGTTCAAATTAAAATAAAAGGAGCAACTAAAATTTTTTAAATAGAAATTTCTTGTTTATTAATAAACTGGAAATTCAAACTAAAATAACAAAGTGGTTTGATATTAAAAAAATCTATGATTTTACCTTTTTAAGAAATTCAAATATCTGTTATTATTAAAGTATCAACCACGAAGTTCAAAATTGGATTAAAAAGTCAGATTTGATGTATATCTAAAAATCAAAAACAATTCTTTACTCAAAAATAAAAATGTGAAGTTCAATTTGAAATAACATAGAAGTTCGAAGAATATGAAAACTCAGATTTGTTGCAAGAAGTTCATGTGCACCCCCTTGCACGGTTCAGAATTTATATTGCAGGACGTTCAACCTCCAATTACATGTTTTAAAATGACAAAAAATGGTGTTCGACCTTCAATTGTTTCACGTGCAGCCCGTGCCTTCGACGTATACACAAAAATGTACCAGAAGTTCATAGTGAAAACAACAAGAAGTTCAAGTACTGCAAGAAATGTATTTCAGGTGACAATAAAAGTACAGAAAAATAAAAGATTCGAAGTTTTGTTGAAAGAAGTTCAAGTGCTCTGTCCGAAGAAGTTCAAAAATTCTCGCGAGAGAGGTTCACCTTGTATTTCCATGTTCGATTTTTTCCATATAAAAATCGAATACAATTCTTTACTCAAAAATATAAAAAGGTGAAGTTCAAATTGAAATAACAGAGAAGTACGGAGTTTATTAAAACCTAGGATTTACGTATTCAAAAAATAAAAAACACAACACCATTTTTTGCACTTTTAAAAACAACTCATAAATGAAAAAATGGTTGCTAGAAGTTCAAGTGCTCGGCGAGGAAAAGTTGAAAAATTCTTCTGAATGAGGTTCACCGTGTATTTAGATGTCCAAAATACATAAAAAATATGTTATTTTTTGTGTTTTAAAATAATTCTCTCAAACCAGAGAGAAGTTCAAAGCGATAACAACCGAAAGTTCACGTACTACATGGTGTGTATTTCATATAAGAAAAAATACAAAAAAAAGTGAAACAGGGTGAAGGTCAAACAGAGACGCCCCAGAAGTTCAACTACTTCACGTAGTGCAAAAAACACCATGTAAGAAATCAGCACGTCAAAAACAGAGTGAAGTTCGAACAGACACGTCCTAGAAGTTCAACTATTTCACGCAGTGCAAAAAACAACACGTTAAAAACAGTGTGAAGTTCGAACAGACATGCACGAGAAGTTCAACTAGTTCACGCAATGTATTTCCATTCGCGATGAAGGCAGAAATCATGATCTCATCATTTTCTAATTTACTTCAAAACAGTAGGAAATCATTTGTGTAAGTTCAAGTCCTTTGTCGGAGAAAGTTCAAAAAATTATTGTGAGAGAGATTTGTACAAAAGCAATATCATTTGTGTGACACTAACGAATGAATGAAAAAATTACAAGCGAAAACACGTCACAGAAGTTCAACTGAAAACAACAGCAAGTTCAACTACTACACTGAATGAATTTCACATGAAAAACTTTTAAAACCGCTGCGAGTATGAAAAAGTGATCAACACGGGAAAGTTGCGTGTCTACATCAGCTTTCCATCGGTATATCACTTGCTCAATTTCGATTAGTGTTCCGGTGCGTGGATGGAGAGCCACGGGAAAAAAAGCACGTGAAAAACAGAGTGAAGTTCAAGGTTTCATACCGAGAAGTTCAGGTACTTCATGCGATGCATTTTTGACGAATCTGTTTCGCGATAATGGCAGAACGAATAATCTCGCTGTTTTTGAAATTAATTGAAAACGGTTGGGAATTAGAGAAAACTGTCAACACAAAAAAGTTTCGCATTTTCCGTAGCTTTTCAACGGTATATTATTTGCACCATTCCGAGAAAGTTTGTATAAAATACAGCAAAAAAACGTTTTTTCCATTTTCGAAACTGACTTAAAACCGTAAAGAATTGGGATAAGGAATACATACCAAAAAGTTTCGCATTTATTCAAGCTTTCCAACGGCATATCATTTGCTGCATTCGGATGCACGGTTAAAAAATTAGCTCAAAAATACAAACTCGGTAGGACTTGAACCGTTTTCTAAATTACTCTTAAACCGTTCAAAATTAGAAAAAAACTTTCAAAATTAAAGAGTAGCGCATTTTCATAAGCTTTCCAATGCCGTATCATATGCCTCAATTGGATTAGCCGTTTATAAATGACGTCGAAAATACGAACTCGGTTGTTCGGTTTGCGAAATTTTACGTTTTTTCAAATTACTCTTTAACCATAGAGAATTAGAGAAAACTTTCAACATGTGAAAGTAGCGGTTTTGCAGCAGTTTTCCAACGCCATATTATATGCCTCATTCTGATAAATGGTTTAGAAATGCGATCAAATATACGATTCGTGTTTTTTGTGTGAAGAAAAAACGGTTTTCAAAACTGCTCTTAAATCGCTTACATTTTGCCAAAAATTTAAGTTGGGTCATAATACTGGTGTCCATAGCTTTCCAACGGTATATCGCAAGCCCCATTTGGGCAATGTTGGCGGAAGTTCAACCTAGTTCACGGGGAAGTTCAACGTACTACTAGCGGGGCAGGTCAGGTTGTGATCAGAATATTATTCTCATCCCGTGATCAGAATAGTGCTGGACTATTATGTTATCGGTAACAGAATATTATTCTGTTACCCCTCGCCCCTATATACAGCGCCCTCGATTAGAAAAAAACTCTTATCCACTCCCCACCCCGCAGCCTCTCGATTCACCTCCACATTCTACCGCCGGGCGCCGTCCCCCGCAACCCTCCCCAGCTCCGGCGACCTCCTTCCCCCGCTCAGGCCGCCTCCCTCCCCAGCTTCGGCGGCCGCCTTCCCCCGCTCAGGCCCCTCCCTCACCCGCTCAGGCCGCCTCCCTTCCCAGCTCCGGCCGCCTCCGTCCCCAACGCCGGCCTCCTCCCCAGCACGCCGCTGGCCGGCCTCCCTCCCAGCGCGCCGCAAGCCGGCCTCCTCCCAGCGCGCCTCCGGCTGGCCTCGCCTCAAGCGCGCCGCCGTCTGACCGTCTTCCGAGTGCGCCACCGTCCGACCTTCTCCCAGTGCGACGTCGGCCGGCCCTCCCTCCAGCGCGCCGTCATCGGCCAACTCTCCCAGTGCGCCACCGCCCCGTGCCCTCCCTCAGCACACCACCGAGCGCCCCATCTACCACCAGTACCGCTGCCGTCCTATCCCCACTTCATCGTCGCTGCACACCATCATGGTGGAGGTGCAGCACCGCCTTCGAGATGCTCCACCAGGTTCTCCTCCGGCGCTAACTTGAACTAACGTGCATCGTCCTTCGAACAACCGGGCCTCCTGTCCCCGAGCTGGTAGTCCCCTGTCCTTCGGCAGGCCTTCATCTCCAGCCGTCAGCGTGGCGCACAGGTCATTCACCACTGGCACCACAGGCCGTTCACCATCAACACTCATGGCCGTTCAACGACTCTCCTTTGCGACATATGTTTTTTGGATTTATTGAAATATGCAGAGGTAAGCAACGTGACAAGTTCAAGAGCATTGAGATTAACATACACTTCTCTCCTAATCCCTACACTGCTTACTTAGTACTAGTTCCAATTATGCCCTGTACAAAAAAGGAAACATACACTAGGTGTCACAGTTCACTACGGATTTTATCCTCAGTTCATGATTAATCACAGAAAAAAGATCAATGTGTGTTACTGCCGTGGGAGGCTCCCCTCCTGGATGTTGGTGCCGAAGGGGCATCCCCACGGCCATAGACTTCTCTTCTCTCCTGCAATTCAAGGTTGATTTCCTCTTCAACATTCACACAGAAAGAATAGAGCTACTCCGTACACATTGTGCGCTGGCGTCAGAACATGTTATACTAATTAGTAAGTTCAGGAACTATGTTCTAAACTGAAGCATTTGTTCTTTGAGCTTAAATGCATTTATTCCCTGAACATAAACGGGTTGGTTCTCTGAACTTAAGTGTGTGCATTTTGTGTGTATTGGAGTATTACATATATTCAGTTTTGCTGTTGGATTTGGGCCATCGTAGTGACTGTTGAGCTTACTTTTCGGCGCAGGTCATGGCTTAGCTGCGGCACTCCTCACATTGCTTCTCCTTGCTGGACTAGTCGACCTACAAGAGGTCAACTCAAACAAAAATACCCAAGGTGAAATTAAACTGAATTAGTGATGCTTGATGAAAGCCTTAAGTCCGATCCCAATACCTGAGGCCGTTCACCTCCGCCATGGACGAGGTCAGTTCAACTTCACTTACTACACCTATTGCCACTGAAAACTGAACTCTGATTACTGCCATTGATTTCTTGTACTGCCTTCCATGAAATAACCTTACAAAAGAATACTGAACATTGTGCACTAAGATGAAGAAGTGTTGTCAATACATGATTTTTTTGTAAAAAACGTCAATTCATGAAAAAAGCAAAAACACAAATAGACATTGTTCTCTTGTCCGTTCGGTATGTATTCAATCATCAGTTCAAAGAGAAGAAATTCCTTTTTATTCAATGTGTATTCTATCGCCAGTTCAGTGTGTATTTTTGTTCTTTGTTCTCCGGTACACAGAGAAGAAAATATAGTCAGTGCATGAAAAGAGAATTTCTGTACTAAACTCAGTATTAGTTTGGTGTGTATTCTGTTGTCAGTTTGGTGTGTAAAATTTATTCATTCTCATGATTCTATAAAACCGCATGCACTCTCTGTACAACTAAGTTCAGTCAAAAAGGCATTTTGTAAAATGAGTAGACCTAGCGCACAGGACATGGCGAGGATCCCTCCGTTCATGAACATGACTGAATGACTGGTACCTCACTTTTCCAACACATGCACACATACTGGTTCGAAGGAAAAATGGTTTTAATTAAAAGCAATGACTAGTACGAATTAAAAACAATGATCAGTTTCAAATAAAAGAAATGATTAGTATGAAATAAAAGAAATGATAACTTCAAATTAAAAGATGCCACTGCATCGTCCAGCCGCCACATGGCCTCCATCGTCGCAGTGCGCCCGGTGATGTGCACCGTCATCCATGGTGGCCTGTGCCCCCACCACGGCCACCCATCCTCGAACGCCCTCACCGATGCCTTTAGTTCAATCCACCTCCCCTTTCTGAAAATATTTTCCTTCAGTTACACTGTACCTAGAAAATCAGTTAAATCCATCTCCCTATTTCTGAAAAGACATCAATTCAGTATGAAAAGGAACGTAATAAGTTAACTTTGCAAGTGCATCAGTTCACCTTGAACAAAATACATAAGTGCACCGTCAAGTTTTCCATCAGTTCACTTATAAAAAAACAGGAAGTTGGTTGTGTAAAGAAAACCGGAGAACCAATGTCAGTCAAGAAATTCAGTAGGTAACTCCAGGCAAGTGCACTCGTTAGAAAATTTTGGGTTTCCTATATTTTAGAGACTACAGAAATTGAGTTTGCTATGTTTGCATTACTTAACGTGTATGTATGATGTATTAAATTCCAGTGCAAAATTAGTGAAGTTCAGTACAATTTGTACTATAAAATACAGTACAACAAGCAATTCTTTTGAGTGTTTTTACACAACCAATGATGTTGGCGTTTCACTTCCAAGGATGCAGTCCTGTGGTATAGCAACTTATTAACTAGAAATAATATACATTAGTTCAAAAAATACTTGCCATAAGTAGTTAGGAGTTTATTTGGGGTGGTTAGCAATTCGGTAACTAGAAAAAGGATACATCAGTTCAAATATACTTGCCATAAGTATTTGACTACTGACCTGAGAATTAAACATGATGCTCAGTGTATTCTTTCAATCTTAGTTGTCTTGCCTCATATGAAAAAAATAATGTTATATTATATGGTGCTAATTTACATCAGGTCAAGATGCATCCTTTTCATCAACTCAAGATCATTTGGTTCAGTTATTTCTTAAAAAAACTTTGAACTGAAAACATGAATAAAGGTGCAACCTTCTGGCTGCCATCGGCGATGCTCCCCGCCACCACTCCGCCTCGTCCCGGTGAGTGGTCTGGCACCGCTGTGTCCATGGTCCAACACCGCCGACCGAGGCCATTCACCGTTGCCTCGTTGTGAGCTCGCTGTCAAGAACAAGCTTGACCACCTACAGTCCTCGGTGGTCGCCTTGGCCGCCCTTAACCACGAGCTCATCCACCATGGTTACTGGCAGCCGTCGAAGTGGGGCGCGGACAATAGTCCAAGTGGAATCGTGGCCACCATCTTTACCACGTGCTGCACAGCCGTCCAAGTTCAGCACACACAACAGTCCAGGTTGATGCATGATCCCCATTCCTTCTTCCCCTGGGTGACCCTCCACTGTTTGTTGAAATGCCTACAAGAATTATAACTACTATGTTTCCATCTTTCTCTTCTTTTTTAAACTGAACCTAAACACCTGTACTACTATCTCATCTGCTAAAAATGAAGACATCGTCTCAAATGTGTGGAAAGAATTGCATTGTATTTTGTGCTTGTGAGTTGCTCAAATGATTTTTGTTGTTGTTCATATTCGCATGTGAAAAAAGTTTATGTAAATTATGTGGCTAGTATAGTTCAAAAAAAAGTGTGGAGATGACAAATCTTTTTTCGAAACGGGGAGATGACAAATCTAAAGTTTACTTTCCAGGAAATTTGCTTGCAACACCTGGACAGGTCAAAAATTGTGGCACGTTCAGTACAAAAAAATGTGGAGATGAAGTAAATTTGAAACTTTGCAGGGGCTGGGGGTACTTCACTACTAAATGAACTTTGATTCAATATGTACTAGATGTTCTTGTACTAATGCTGAACAGCAAGTCCATGTATTACTACATGAGAAGTACAAAAATTACTGCTAGTGAGTTCATTTAAATCACGATGTCTGAATTGGGGTCAGCCCCTGCCACCATGCTCCTACACGGCCGGGTGGTCATGATGATTAGCAGTACGTACAAAAAACATCAATGTTTGCTTGATGGCCATTCCTGATCTACATACTTACGTAAGATGCATACATCTATGCACGTGTGTTGATGAATTGGTTTACTAGTAGAACCTTGTAAAGATATTCCCACTTTACTGTATACACGTAGGTCTTTGAAATTAGTGTCTGCTGATGTGTCTCATATGCTTGAACTTACATCTATCAAAAAAAGACATGTTAATTGCATGCACGGCCGCCGCAGTCGTCACTGACGGTGAGACGGTTTCTTGCGTGTGTAGGAGTACCATGTAGTTGCAGATTAGCTATTACTCTCACTCGACATGGTTTGGAGGAGTGCTACCTAGTTTCACATTGTATCATGTGTTTCTCTTATTGCTCTGCTGCTGATTCTTGGACACAGTATACTTTCTCGTGCTTTTCATCAAATAGAGCACATGGAACCTAAGTCAGTACTCAGTAATGTCAATTTTGTGATGCATCTTCTTTCCGTTTAGGACCTGCACTCGTTTTGGCCAAGGAACCATCATCGGGCAACAGGGTGTCCCTTGAGTTCTGTGCAAAAATGGTCATTGAACTCGGTAAGCCTTGCACAGATAGCCTGTGCAATGATGAATGCATGATCTTTCCAGGTCCTGGCGACTGTGAGAAAGGCAAGTGCTTATGCGGCTTTTTCTAAAGAAGAAAGGCCTAGCTTAACTGGCGTAGCAGTACTCAAATCAGGTGTCGATGTTGTGGAGGCTTTGGATCTTTCCCTAGTTGCTTGACTCCAATAATTATGCCTTTTGAGATTGTACCATTTGGTCGTCCTTTGGGCTTGTATCGAACTTCTAGTCATCTTGTTACATCAGTTCAAAAGCATAGATGTGGTAATGCTGTAGCGATCTTGTCCGCAGCCACATGGATCTTCTTTTGTTTAATGTTGTTTGATGTTCATAGATACACGTAAAAGTTTGCCTTTATAGCCTGAAAAAAATTTAGAGAAGGAAAAAAGTTCAAAAAAAGAAACCTGTGATGTGTAGCTTTTCTTGCTTGTTTTTAAATTCATGGGAAAGAGCTTTTGCTCAACAATTGTATGAACTTATGCATGACCATGGAAGTAGAAGAAAACAAACATCAAGTCTAGCTGGTGGATGTGGAGGTGATTTATGTATGTAAAATCACATGCGCTTTTCTCTCCAATTGATTGTTTCTTAAAGGTAGCATGTGGAGGTGATTTTTGTATCTAAAATCATTTGTGATTTTCTCTCCAATTGATTGTTTGTTAAGGTAGCGAGGAGAAGCTACAGGAGAGAAGTGTGTATGATCGTGGAGCTGTGCATGTGTTATCTAATGTTTGTTCTAAGTGTGTGAACAGAAAGGAAAATGATGTATGTTCATTGATGAAAGTTCAATGTAAAATAATTGTTCACATGGATAGATTTTTTAGCTATGGTGTAGCAGTTCAACATCTATTATATCATCAATGCATAAAAAAACACGTACAAAGTTCAATATGTGTATAGAGAAATTTGATACTAGTTCAAAGAAAAACATAGCATCAGTACTCAATATGTGTATAAAGAAACATCTACAAAGTTCTGTACAAGAATAGGGCGATGACTTTTGTGTTGAGGTCGGTCCTATGGGTAATATGATTCATGTACATGTATTATGTATGGAAAAAAATTCTGTCAAAGGAAAGGAAAAATGGTTTAATTAAAAATATTGATTAGCACGAGTTAAAAACGGTGGTCTGTTCGAAATAAAAGAAATAGCAGAAATTCAAATTGTAAAAGTTCAAGCAAAAAGAAACCCCATGCAATTCAAATGGGAAAAGTACAAGTCGTAAAAAAAAAGAAGTCCAGAACACCATTGTAAAAAAATGTTTAGTTCAAAAAAAGAATAAAAAACATTTTTCTTTCTGAAAAAAATATCATCTAGTTCAATGATATAAACCATGCAAGTACAGAGACGACTATACAATAAAACCATTGAAAACTTACAAGCAAAAATATTACCCAAAACAGAGTAAAGTCTAGTATGTTAAAACACGCTCAGTACAAAAACCATATGGACATCAGTTCAAGTACTCTTTTTTCGGAACCTTTCAAAATTAGTCTCTGAAGAATACATCAGTACAAATACACACATAGATCAGTACAAGTACTCTGTTTTTTCTGACGGGAAAACAGCACGATGGGTCTCACCGTAATCCAAATTACTCTTCAACAGTTGCGAATTTGAGAAAACGTTCAACATGATTAAGTTTTGTATTTTTGATCTTTCCAACGGTATATTATTTGCCTCATTTCGACAAACTTTTAAAAAAATCACATTCGAAATCAAATTTGACCGTATTCAAATTTGTTTTTAAACCGTAAGGAATTAGAAAACATTTCAATATGAAAAAGTTGCGCATTTTCCATAGCTTTCCAACGTCGTATCATTTGCATCAATCCGACAAACCGTTTGCAAAAAATCGCGAAAATACGTTTCGCCCAGAATTTTACCGTTTTTCAAATTACTTTTAAATCGTATAGAATTAGAAAAAGCAATAGATATATGAAAGATGCGGATTTTCACTAGTTTTCCAACGCCATCTTATTTGCTCAATTCCGACAAACCGTTTGAAAATTGAGTCCAAAATACGATTCACGTTTTTGGTTTTGAAAAAAACGGATTTTTCAAAACTGCTCCTAAACCATAATGATTTTGCAAAAGCGTTCAATATACTTGAAATATAGTTGTCAAGAGCTTTCCAACGATATGTTACACGCCCCGTTCCGACAAAAAATTGCAAACATTTTTTGAACTAAAAAAGACGATCTGTTAAACAAAACTGAAAGCATCAGTTCAACCGCTTCGAAATTATCAGTACAACCGCCTGAAACTGTCAGTTCAAGTAGGGTAACAGAATAATATTCTGTTACGCGTAGCAGAATAGCCCAGATGTGTGTGTGTGTCTATATATATATATATATATATATATATATATATATATATATATATATATATATATATATACAGACGGTCTATTCTGCTAATATTAGGAGAATAACTATTCTGCACACCGCTTCCGCACTGCATGCTGAACGAAAGTGCACTGCATCTCCTTTACGTTGGGCACTGCAATGCTTCACGGGAGAACTGCTTCATTTTCCGGTGCTCCGCTCACGTTTTCTATGTGGAATCGGGTGTCGCGGGATGATTTAGTTTGTGTCTGCATCTCATTTTAGCTTTATTCTTTCTAATTTACAGGAAAATATACTAGAGTGCTTGCAAATCGAGGGATTTGGCGGACGAGCTTTCTCTGTTTGTTCGTGTTCGCGTCAGATGCGATTTTTTTTGTGCTCGGATGTTGTTATTTATTAGGAATTCTTTGATTGTGTTCGTTTTAATCGGTCCGTTCACTCTATAATTTGTTAATTTTTAGGAGTTAGTTTTCAATTTCTTGTTATTTTGATTGTGCGGGCGGGTGAGCTTCGTCCGCTCCTCTGTTCTTGTTGATTTTTTTGATTTTTCCCGTCCACGCGTGTTTGAATATTGTAATTACTGTTGATGTACATTTGAATTCATTGTATTGCGGGTATAATTGTCATTTTTTGAATCACGTTTTTTAAATTAAAGCTAATGCTGTTTGTCAAGTTGCCATGTCTTCCATGTAAATTTTTGCGGGTGTATTTTTCGATAGTTTAGTGGCTGTACAATTTTTAGGCGAGTTATGGGAGTGCGAGTGAAATTGACACCTCTATCAGTCTATCACATGTATGTAGCTTTACTGCTTTAATTTTATTTGTTGTAGTCGTGGCATACGTTGTAGTGCACTGCATTTTCTTTGGTAGTGTACTTCGTTGTAGCTGCATTACAGTGTTTATGGCTGCTTATGAGATTTCTCCTTTTCTTAAACTACATTTTGTGTTCTAGATGACTACATAATATGCATTTATGTACTGCATTAGCAGTGTTGTTAATGTTCTATTCTGCTATTAGAATGGATGGTCCATGATACGCTTGTGTTAGCTGAATAGTTATTATAAGAATTTTTTTGAACTGCATACTATGAGAATTGTTTTTGAACATCATATGTTAACTGCAAAGTTTCGACCATTTGCATTTCCTTGTTACTGTTCAGAGGGCTGCCTTTTGTTATTATTAGTACCACACTATGCGTTCGAGGGAACTGCATTACTGCCAACAGCAACTTTGTCTAAAAAGGATGATAAAATGACGCAGTTGAGGTTGCATACTTTAAATAGGCATCATTCAAATTGTTTGATTGACATAATTTTAAAAGCATATAGCATAAGCAAAGCATTAGAAATATTGGTTACTTCATATTAGACAGCCTAGAGTGCAAATATTGTAAACTTGATGGAGTCTTCTTCTTTGTAGAAAAAGACCATGGCCACTTCTCCGACCTCAAAGCCATTCTGGGAGACAAAATCTTTCCAACCAGTAGTTATGTTGATGCAGTCTTCAGAGTCGATGTGGTAGTCAGCTTACATGTCTCCATAGTCATTCTTGTGTTCTGTCTCCAAAGTAAGCTTCTCTGAACTCGGAGCATGAAATTTTATTGTGGATGGCAGTTTCTGCATATTGGAATGGGTGGAAAAAGAATTTATAAGTAAACAGCAAATGTTTTTGTTTTATACTTAGTATGATTTGTTTATGTTTACTTAAATAGTTACATACATATGACTGTATTTTGTAAAGAAGTTGCAATGTATGAACAAACTTATATACGCAATTGACTCCTAGTTTTACTGGGATATATATTATACTGCAACATGCGTGCACTGCAATGTCAGTAACAGTGTACTTCTCCAGCATGTTAAGATAACTGCAACGCTTATCTACTGACCCTTTTTTTTGTTCATGTGTTGGGATTCTGATCTAGCTAGTGTCGATACATGGTGTGGTACTGAAGAAAGATAGGTGGAAGCATCTAGTCTTAATAGCTAACAGATCTGAACAATAATATTACTGAACAAATTGATTGAACTATATATTCAGATGTGTATTTGCAGTCTAGATTATTTCCAAAATTGTGAGGGGAAAAACATACCCAACTTTCCTGTAGATCTGTGGTTGTGAGGCGATGAAGAAATGGTGCACGAAACCCCCTGTTGGGTATCATCAGGCAGCCGAGCATGCTGCGCCACTCGGTGTTGGTGAGCTCTAGACCTTCTGCGTAGACGCATGTGTCCGCTACCGGCGCCATCCTTGCCAAGCAGCCGCACTTACAGTCCATGGCGGGTTCAGTGGAATTCCAGAGAAGAGCTATGGATGGGATGAATCCTAGATCTACGTTTTGAGGAAAATGAGGAACGGGGGGAGGAGTTGTGTTAGTCTGTAGCACGAATGGATAAGTTTTTATGCAACCAATCAAGCAATGGAAGTAATAAATGGTGTGGTTGGCATTAGGTGGTTGATTGGGTCTAATTCAGTGAACACGAATGCATTTAAGAAGCAACATGACTGCTTAGTTGAAAATAGCGAACTGCATTGTCATGTCACGACGAATTGTGAACTCGTGGTTGGGCCTATGTTTGTGTATGGTATGTAGCATTTTTTTATTTTTAGTGGCCTCTTTTTTTTTGGCCCTGTGTTCTGGTTGTGAATACGCAATTGGGCCCAAGTCGGCCTGTGAGCACGGCTGGTTCCTGGTGCGATGTGTGCGGTCTAATTTTTAGTCCCACCTCGCCCGCGGAAGGCGCGCCCGACATGTTTATAATTGGTGGCGAGGCCTCTGTGTCGAATTCCTTTTGTTACTTATTTGGGCACTTAAACACGGCGCTCGCAGCTGTATGCTCTCTGACCTATGGGCCCATGTGTGGCCGGCCCCATGGACTGTGACTCAGAACGACTCGCCTTCTATGGGCGCAGATCTATTACGAGACTGGCTGGGGCCGGTAGCACCTGGGTGGCCAATTTTTTTTTGTTTAGGTGTTTTTTCAATGTCGGGGGTGTGCACTGCATTGATCAGGGTTCTGTACTGCATGTGTACGCATTGCGTACTGCATGAACAGTTGCCATTTTTTTGTTTCCGTCTTTTTGTTGTTATGTAATCTTTTTTCCCAATGTATGGGAGTGCACTGCTTAGTAAATCATACGCGTAATGCGTTGATTATGGTTCTGTACTGCACGTTCATATATTTCTGTACTTCATTGATTATTTACGTGTTTGCGTTTTTCTTTTTCTGGTTTTGCTCTTATGTATTCTTTTTTCAAATTTAGGTTCGTGCACCGCTTTGTTGGGTATGTTAAGACTTCATTCGACAGATTCTGTATTGCATTCGTACACAACTTGCACTGCATGCTTTCTGTTTGCACACTGCAACTCATTTTTTGTTTTCTGCACTAATCGAATCTAATGATACATTAGCAGACAACAGAAAACAAATTATCACAGATATTCTGTACGACAATTTCATCACCAGCAAACTAAGTTGAACAGAAAGCAAACTAACATAATCAGAGTTCATCATTACAAAGCGATTCTGCATGGCAAGCAAACTAGGTTCAGCACACAAGCAAACTAACGATACATAAGCAAACAACACAAAGCAAATTTGATGATAATTCTAAAAGAACGCTGGCATTGTTGGCTCCTGGCCGGCACCATCTTCTTCACCAGTCAGGCTCTCCCCATGCCCAGCTGCTCCTGGCGCGCTTCTTGGGGGGCTCCTCCTTCTCCTGCTTTGCACGGCGAAGGCTGCCTCGGTGAGGGTGATGCGGTTCCATATCTCGTATGCTGCGTAGGCGTCCTTTGCCACGTACTCGATGTGCCTCCTGGACAGAGGCAGGGTGGCCCAGCGCTGGTGCTCGTCGTTGGTGATCTTCTTCTTCATGTTGTTGTAGTAGTCATCGATGATCATGCCGAAGACGTCTCCGAGGGAGTCCACGGCTTGGTTGCCTCGGGCACCCTCCACTCCTTCTGGATGTCGATGAAGTTGGCGACCTCCAGTTTGACGCGCTCCAGCCTGGTTTTATCGTCGTCGATGGAGAAGCCTGCAAAGGTGTATTGGGGTCGGCGAGGAAGTTGTCGAAGACGGTGCACCTTTCAGTGTCGCTCATTTGGAAGAGCAGCACCGGGTGATTCTTGCTGATGGAGAGCTGGCAGAGGGCGGGTTTTTGCGTCGCTTCAGGGTCGTTGTCATACTCGAGATCAATGCCGACGATCTTGTGGCGCTGGAGGCTGAGGTGGCGCTCGTACTGCGCGAGGGTGATCGCCATCTGCTTCTTGTCGTTGGTGTGGATGACGTGCAACTTGGTGTTATCGTGCGCCCCCATGGCGTTGTTGCCCTTGTACTCGTCGGTGAACGTCATCGCTGGTGGCAGGGCTTGGTGCTTTTGCGTTGATATGGGGCGATTTGGTGTGAGCGCAATGGACACTTGTGTTGTTGTGGATGAGAAGGCCTTTGGCAGGGGTCTGAATTTAAGGGGAAGGGCGCGGGGTGGGATGGCCTCGTCGGATGAACTGCACGATCGCGCTGATGATGCAGTTGTGCAGATCGTGGGTTGTTTTTGCATATGTGATCGTGGGCTTGTGGCGATGGAACTGCTCCGGTTGGGTGGTTGTATGCGAACGTGGTTTTTTTAAGGTGGGTTTGTTTTATTTTTTATCAGCACATTTTTTTAACCACCACTTTTTTCTATGCGAACGGGCATTTTGTCATGTTTTATACATGTATACTACGTGACAACATAACTGCATTGCTTACACTTCCGCACTGCGTCGCGTACAAATCAGAACTGCAACAGTGTATTACTTCATCGTTTTTTGCGTGTCTTTGCTATATGCTTTGGCGATCTGCATTGCCCAACGAAATGCACTGCATACTTCTACCGCCCCGTACTGCATCTTGTTTTTGCTTGTACTTACTGCAATCCCTGGTACGGGAGGGGTAGGGAAAGGGGGGTGGGGGGCCCCACTTTTTTTGAACTTATTGTTTTTTCTTAGTCGGTTTTGTTGGGCCTGTGTTCGGGTAGTTCAGAGACGCATGTACGTGGTCAATTTTTTTGTGGCTGGGGCCTGTATCATTTGGGTGATCAGTTTTTATTCTTTGTATGCTTTTTAATGTCGTGGAGTGCACTGCTTTTTGGTAAATCATCGGTGCACTGCATTGATCTTGGTTATGCATTAGATGTGAACTTCATTCCTTACTGCATGTATAGTTCTCATTTTTGTTCCCGTGTTTTTACTTTTTTTGTAATCTTTTTTTCGAATGTATGGGACTGCACTGCTTAGCAAATTACAACTGTACTGCATTGGTTATGATACTGTACTGCATGTTTGTGTACTTCCGCACTACGTTTACTTTTTCCATGTACGCGTTTTTCTTCATCCCGTAAAGAAATGCATAATGTCATACTGCATCCCGTAAAGAAATGCACTGCATTTTTCCAGTAGTGCGTACTGCATTTGTTTTTTGCCTGTGCTTACTGCACTGTACGGGAGGTTTAAGGGGAGAGCGGAGTGGGGGGCACATTTTTTGTGTGGCACTTATTTGAAGGTAGACTTTTTTTCGGATGTGTTTTCTTAACATGCATTTTTTTTTTATTTTAACTTTTTTTACGAACTGTATGTATTTTAATTGTTGTTTTACCGTTTAAACTTCATGATTCTTCACAGAGAACTGCATCATGTGCGTTTTTTTGTTTTTTTAGTAATATGTCTGTTTTGATGTAGACTGGCTTATTTTGTCTGGGCTGTTTTTGGGCTGGCCCGTTTTTTGTGACCCTTTTTGCAACACGCGGGCCTCCTACGTATCACTTCTAGGTTATTCCACCGCTCCGCTGTTAGAGAAAGAGACCGAGAACAATCCCCTCTCCTCTCTTGCGGTTTCTCCCGAGGCATCTCTCCCTCGGGCAAAACTGCCGTCGCGCAGCAACCGCCGTCGCCCGGAGAACCGCCGCCCTCAAGAGGTCCTTATTCCTGCATTCCGCATTGTTGTCCGCTCCGTGAGCCCTTGCCGCTGCGCTCCCGTCGCTGCCCCCCTTCCCGCCGCCGTCGCTGCACACTTTTCTTCGGTACGTTCCGCTTGGCTCGGTGTTGATCGTCCCCTCGTCTTGTTTTTGTGATTCTCGTAGTTGTTGTAGCTCTTTTTGCTTGTGTAATTTTTCCGTAGGCAGTCGATTTTATCTCGTTTTGAAGTCGATAGTTGTGTGTAGCAATGTGGATCTAGGGTTTCGTGAGATTTTCGCCGATTTTGTTGCTTATGTCTGTCACTTCGTCCTTTGTGTTGCAGGGAAACGCTATGTCTTCGTCGAGCAGGTCGGGAGAAGGAGTTGAGGGTATGTGGAGTGCTTATTCCTTAGGCTTTGTTTATTTTGTTTGATGTTTATCTAGTTTCCTAATTCATCCTGCATATTGGTTTATGCTCTGTTAGTTGTCAGCGTTCGTTTGCATTATTTTGTCATGTGATGTTTTTGTAATTTCTTTTTTCTTGTTTTTTCTTGAATCCAGCAGGTGATTGTAGTGCTCATAATGATACACCAATTGTCTCTCCTTTTCCTGGTGGTAAGGATCATGGTGACAAGGGAGTACATGAAGTGAATCCGCCGATTGAATCTTCTCCTATAAGTGTGGCCGCTCCTTCTGGTATGTGATTAATTTGTTTATTTTTGTGTATGCTTTGTTTTATCTAGTTCGACATTTTTGTTGCGAACAACCGTGGATTTAGTATATGCAGCACTGCATTTATTTTCGTATGTGAATTCCACTGTATGTATGTGTGAACTACATTGTTGTTTTATTCAAGTATTTTGTACAATGCATTATTTTTTGTTTTGAGTTTATGGTTGGAGCACTGCATTTATATGTATAATTGTACTGCATTTGTTCTTTTTGTGCAATTTTTAACGAGCATAGTCAAACTTTATTTTGACGCAGTGTCTGTTTTCCATGCTGGGGCGCCTGGGTTTGAGGAGGTTACTCAATTGATTGACCATTATTTTGCAGAGGGTAATGTTGGTGTGAGCTTTGATCAGAGACGTCATGTCTTGTCTAAAACACAGTCGCAGTCTGTTGATGGTACAGAGGAAGTTACACAGGATTGGATGGTCCCGGAACAGGTTCGTCAATATGAGTTGAAGCAAAGCAAGAAGAAGTTGAGGTTTGAAATTGAGTCAAAAGAGTTTGCTGAGAAGGAGAAGCAGAGGAGATCTGGAGATGGTGGCAATGGTGGTAAATTTGGCAAGGTGAAGAAGAGGTTGAGTACTGTTGCTGAGGAAGGTGGTACACCTCGGCGGAGTCCACATGTTGCTGGAATGAAGAAGAATCTTGGCAAGAGAACCGCTGAAGCTGGTGGAAGTGATGATTCTCAGCGCAAACGACTACATGTCACTGAAGGTCCCAATTCTGATGATGACGACTTTGTGCTTGCTGATTATGTGAAGGGTGTTCATCCTTCTAGACGCAAAGACTATGGTTCATCTAAGAGTGTACCCAATCATGCCCATGATGATGTCGACGAAGATGTTGGTGGTGATTCTGGCGAGGAGGTGGATGCTGCTCCAAAGGTTTGTTGAAGTGCACTGCATTTGTTTCCTTCATTTGTTATTCTTTCTGTATTTTCCATGTCTCTTTTTTTATGCCTAATCTTCTAATGTGGACTGCATTTCCCTTTACATAGAGGAAGAAGTCTAGTAAGAGCAATGCAACTGAAGATGATGGTGAGGGATATGATTCTAGATTTAACAAGACCGTGCGTTTGTCGCTTCCCACTGTTTGCAAGGCTGCTTCTTTGTTGAAAGAGGCGCGTTGCAGCCGTGTTAGGGATGCTGGATTTGGTATTGTCTTTGATCTGTCAGTAAAGAAAAATGTGTCACGCATTCTTATGTGCTATCTGATGGGAGTGATTGACCCTGCCACCATGTTAATGGACTTTGGGAATGGCAGGGTTCTTCGAATCAATCGTGATGCAGTTCATCACATTTTTGATTTACCTATGGGACGTCACACTGCACCCATGCCTGCTTCCAGCGGTCATGATGAATCGTTGACTGCCCTCAAGGATGAGCTTGGCTTTGACCGTTCAAAAAGTATAGGTGTCAAGGACTTGCTTGAGAAGTTGAAGGTGTTGGTGGAGGAAGATGATTATGTGAGTGACCTTGCTGTGAAGGTGTTCTTCCTGATACTTTATCAGAATTTGCTGTGCCCGGGGCCTGTGTTCGTTTGGGTAGAGTTGCTGCGATGGCAGAGAACATGGATTATGCGGCTATGGCTCAGATGGAATTTTGTCAGCTTGTTGTTGATGAGTTGCAGGCAGCTGTGGTTAGGTGGCAATCAGAAGGCAGCAAGCAGAATTGTGCAGAGGGTTGTGCCATTGTCCCCCTGATTATGTATCTTGACTGCTTGAAGCTTCGCAAATTTTCAGTCATGCACACGTTAACGCCATGCGCGTCATACCTGATGACCAAGGATATGATGAAGTTGTACAATGAGGATGTGCTTGTGAAGGGAAAGATTTACTTGGAAAGTTACAAATTTGGGAAGCTGCCGGTTAGTGCACCTGATTTTTTAATATCAGATTTAAAAAAAATGTGCAGCCATTATAAATGTGAACTTTTCTAGTACTCACATGTGTACTTCTCTTTGCGTGTTGTCTTTTTTTGCAGTGGAAGGCGTCAGGTGATATTGTGTACAACCGTTCTGTTGTGGTTATACATGGCAGCTCTAATGCGGGGCCTAGCACTCATGCTAGGTTTTATGAGCCTATCTGTAGTCAGCTTCCTGCCTGTGATGATGAGGTGCCGCATACTCATGGTTTCATGCCTCGATAGATGTTTGATAATACAAGCTCTTATAAACAGACATTTGATGGCGGCAAAAAACATGAGGAGATTGATGAGCTTCTTCTGAAGGTTTTGAAGCTGACTGAGGATTTGCCAACCTCTGGTGACAGGTTGTGGACAGTTGCTAGTTTTTTTCCTGTTGGCCATGGCCCACGAGATGAAGATATTGTTGCTGCTCACAATTTTGATTGTGGTGTGATTGAAAGCCTAAAGATTGCAGTGACAAATGTTCATTCTTCATATGCTCAATTGAGACATTCACAAGAAGAAAAATCCGGTTGGTATGAGAAGGATGCTGGGCATATTGTGGACGAAATGATCCGTCAGGACACTGGCGTTGGCGCTGATAATGTATGTTCTAGGTTTTTTGTGGCTTTGAACCTCTTTTTTTGTGTATTATGTTGACTGCTCCTCACTATTTTTTTTGTTATAGGCTGGAGTGGAATCTTCTGGTGTCGATGGAACTAGAGATGATGGAGTTGGTCAGGTATAAATACTCCTGCCATGTCTGTTCTGCCATGCTTCCCTTTTTTCTTTGAACTTGCATTTTGTTTGCTTCCCATATTTTTATTTGTGTACTTCTCTGTTGTAAAGTGTGTACTGCTTGTGCATAGTTGAAGTTTTTTTCTTTTTCGGTCGGTACCATCTTATTTCTCGTTTTTGGTTTGTTCTATGCCCGTAGACTGGCGTTGCTGCTCGTGATGTGCACAAAGAGACCTACGATGGCTCTGGGAAGGATGAGGTCTTGGCTGATGCAGCGTCCCCTCTGGATGTTGTAGCTGATACGGTATAGTTGTATTACTTGTTCTGTTAGTGGGTTGTAATCTAATTTTTTGTTGTCTGTTATAAACTTGATTTACGCTGTTATGTTCATCCATATGCATTTTCATTTGCGTATGTTAGCCGCAATAGTTTTACATGTGTGATCTTCACTATTTGACAGAAGTGAACTACAGTTCTTTTGGCATGCGCGATCCATACTGATTTACATACGTGAGCTTCAGTATTTAACATAATTGAACAGCAGCGCTTGTCAAAGCAAACTGCAGTTCTTTTTTTATGTATATGTGGGTTGCAGTTGTAGTTGTGTTTGACACACGTGTGTTGGTGTTGTTTTGCATATGTGGACTGTAGTTGTTATGTGTATGTTGCTAGCAGTCTTTTGACATAAGTGTGCTGTGTGTTGTTGTGTTAGTTATCCCCATGCTTATTTTTGTGTTACGTGTGTTTTTTAAACTTTCACAGGTTGGAGAACAATACGTTGAAGTCCACGTTGATCTGAATCAGGGCAGTTGTGTTGTTGATGGCCGTGGCAGTGTTGATGCTTCTGTATCGGTTGCCGTTGAGTGTGCAGATCCTTCTGTAGCTCAAGGATCCCATGATGCTGTTCCCACCAGTCGGCATGAAGATTCTGATGTTGGCATTGAAAAGCCACTGGAGAATGTTGCCCCTGCTGCTAGTATTGTTGCTTCCCCTGTCTGTCTGGTGTCCAATGATGTTCCGGAAGTATCGATAGTGGAGCCTCATGTAGTTGAAGTATCTAAGGACGCTGCTGTTGACCAGACTGTTGTAAATCGAGAGAATGCTGATGTTGCTGCAGAAGGAAAGTCCAGTGAGGTTGTGGTGGATTCGTCGCAACCTATGCAAGAAAATATTTTGCTCAATTCTGAAGAACATCAGCCTGAAGACTCTGACACTGAAGGCAAGAGATTTTTTTAATAGTGCAGTCTGATGTTTTTCTCATTCATGTTGTTTAATTACTGTGGTATCTGTATTAGATGTTTAATGATAAGTGAAACTTTGATCTTTTGTCTATGATTTTTAAAATAGCTAGCAGAATTCCCTTATCTTAATATTTAAACTTCATTGTTTAGATAAGTGAACTTCATCATTTTTATTACAGATGATGAACTTCCTGTTGTGACACGGTCGAGCATTGATCCAGCTCTTCTGAAAAGATACAATGAGTTGTACGCTGCTGTTACAAGGGCTCGGAAGGACAAGAAGAAGAGGTATGGTTTTTTAGAAATTATTTTGTTCATATGTATTATCTAATTTTTGTATTTACCCCTTTTTATTTGTTGTTATTTTTTTAGTATCTTATGTTTGAGTTTTTCATGAAAAAATTCAGGGACATGATTGCTTTTAAAACTGAGATGGGTGATATTAGCATTGGCGAAGTTGGTCAATCCTTTTGGGATAAAGGGATGTGAGGGAGTCCTAGATTAGGGGGTGTCCGGATGGCCGGACTAAGACCTTTGGCCGGACTCCTGGACTATGAAGATACAAGATTGAAGTCTCCGTCCTATGTCCGGATGGGACTTTCCTAGGCGTGGAAGGCAAGCCTGGCGATACGATATGAAGATCTCCTCCCATTGTAACCGACTCCGTGTAACCCTAGCCCTCTCCGGTGTCTATATAAACCGGAGAGTCTTAGTCCATAGGACGAACAACAATCATACCATAGGCTAGCTTTTAGGGTTTAGCCACTTCGATCTCGTGGTAAATCTACTCTTGTACTACCGATATCATCAATATTAATCAAGCAGGAGTAGGGTTTTACCTCCATCGAGAGGGCTCGAACCTGGGTAAAAACATCGTGTCCCTTGTCTCCTGTTACCATCCGCCTAGACGCACAGTTCGGGACCCCCTACCCGAGATCCGCCGGTTTTGACACCGACAGGATGCTCACTACAAGGCTTGTAGATCTTGGGGTTTCTTTGCTGGTAGATAAGTTTAAGGGATCTTCGACAATGGTTTGACCCGTACCATATTTGTGTAAGAACGCAGAAATTTTTGTTTTATTTTTTGATTTTCTTTTCTGATTTCGTGCGATGACCTGTTTTGGTTATTTGATTTTTGGTTTTGTTTCGGCAGTCAAATATTTGGAATGGTGGTACTGTAGATAGGAGTGTTAAAATGATGTTCTCTTCAAAAGCCGAGGAGCATGTTGATAAAAAGGATATGGTGAGAGACGTTTTTATGTGTATTTTGCCTGTGTTTTTTTATAGCGTTCTGTTTTTTCTTCTTATAATAATATTATTTATTTTTTCATGCTTCCAACAGGTCCTTTTTGCAACTTTTGATCCGCCAGATACGAGGGATGGTGTTGGTCATTATTGTGTAGTTGCATTAAATGTGAGAGAAAGGTGGTTTGAATTTCTTGACTCGCTCAACAAACCTGGCAGCCCTGATACGGTCAGGGTTTTTAGGAGAATGGTTAAAAATATCAAGCATGCATGGAAAGAAGGTAGCTTCAGTTTGGATGAGCCGCTAAATCCTCCCACACTTGATGGATTTGTGTTGAAACATGTCATTGTCCCATTGCAGCCAAATGGGTGCGTTCTTTACAGCCCTTTTGTGTCATACCGTTCAAGTTTTTTTTTTCACTTCATTTTTGTGAAACTGATGTTTTTTATTCTTGTTATTGCATGCATGATTGTGGATTCTATATGTTTCAATTCTTGCAGACATGGGATGGTGTTCGAGTTGCTAAGTTTGGGGTGGAGCACATTGGCTACATCAGAAAGGCCATGCTCCATAGCTGGCTAACATCGAGGAAGTGTTGCCTTGATTTAACATCACTTCTAATTTTTGCAGATAAAGGTTGTTTTATTGAACTTCTTTATCCTTGCTTTATTTTATTTTTGTCTGCTGCTTGGTTCCTCTTCTTTATGGGCAAGTGGGCTGCATTGTTCTTTATATGTGGGATGCGTTGTTGTATAGAAGTGTGGGCTGCATTGATGCATAGAAGTGGGCTGCATTGTTCTTTATATGTGGGATGCATTGCTGTATACAAGTGTGGGCTGC
Organism: Triticum aestivum; assembly: GCF_018294505.1. Classification (NCBI taxonomy): domain Eukaryota; kingdom Viridiplantae; phylum Streptophyta; class Magnoliopsida; order Poales; family Poaceae; genus Triticum; species Triticum aestivum. The sequence continues at coordinate 426,409,102 of NC_057804.1, read as the reverse complement.
ATTGCTGTAGAGAAGTGGGTTGCATTGTTCTTTATATGTGGGCTGCATTGCTGTATACAAGTGTGGGCTGCATTGATGCATAGAAGTGGGTTGCATTGTTCTTTATATGTGGGTTGCATTGATGTATACAAGTGTGGGCTGCATTGCAGTAGAGAAGTGGGCTGCATTGATGTATACAAGAGTGGGTTGCATTCTATTTTTTCTATATACATGTTTTTTGGTTTTTGTGTTTTGTACTGAGTGCTTCCATGTTTTTTCTGCACATTTTTAGGTTTTGATTGGGGGCTTCATGAAGGTTGTACGTCACTGTTTGAGTCCCAGGGTTCTGATGTTGTTATGGAGGATTGTGTCATTGAAATCTCTCTAGATAATTCTGGTTTGAACACAAATGTGGCGTTTGGACCTGATGGTGGAAGTGTCTCTCGACCTAGCTCTCCACATGATGTATATGATGTTGATGATGATGATTTTGTTACACCGTGTGCACGTGTCACTAGGACTAGGAGTGCAGCAATTAATCGTCCTCCTTTGGATGAGGTTGAAGTATTTTCGAACAAGAGGGCGGGTGAGAGGGCTTTTAAGTTGAGATGCTCTATAGAGAAATTGAAGCCTCCGAGGTTCAGATATATTGATGAGGCGATTAAAATAAAGGATCTTGTTCTCAGCAAAGATTTTGTAACCAAATACCGCGAGTAAGTTTTATGTGATGTGTGCCCTTTCATGCTTTCTGTGTGTTTTGATTTTAATTCTAATTTTATTGATCCCATCTGTGTATGTTTACTGCAGGAAGGCGTTCTTTATGGTGCATGGTCCTTTTGGTGATGTCGATACTTACAATATCGACTATATCTATGATACATTTGGCAAAGGAGCTTTAATGGATTCATATATCATGGATTTTGTCATCAAGTACTGGAAGCAAGACCCTGAATTGGGTTTAGCTTATCAATCCGGTGAACGTGTGCTACTTTCACCTTTATTTATCACGGTAAACATTTGCTGTCAGTCTTTCCTACTGCACTGGCTTTTTCATGTCCATGCCTGCTTGCATTGTTTATTCTTTTTTTTCATGTCCTTTTTTTGTTCTTTTTGTGTGCAGTACGTTCTTCAAATGGAAACCTCTGTGGCGAGAGATAATGATGGAAATCCTGTGTTGCCAGTTGTGCATAGCTCGTTTGTTTAAAAGATGCAGTTAAGCAGTTCAAATTTTTTGTGAGCGACGGCGCAAACCTGTTGGATGCAAAACTGGTAAGTTCATTGTTTTTTGTCATTTATTTTTCCTGGTTTGTTGCATTTGTTTTTATAGTTATTTTTGGAACAGTGGTCCTGGTGGTACGTGTCAAAAGAACTTTTCATTTCATTTTTTTATGCGAACAAATTATGATGCCGCGATTCAAGGATGGTCATTATTCCTTATACATGATGAACCAGCATCGCCAGACCCTTGATATCCATGACAGTAGGAAGTACACTGGCCATCCTGATGTCACGACAAGGTGGCGCAGGACTGACTACCACGTAGATTGCACTGAAGTGGTATGTTATTTTTTCTTTGCCAAGCGTAAAGCTTTTTTGTGTTTCTCCTACTGCATTTTTTTATAAACTGCAATTGTTTATGTAGTGCACTTCAACATATGCACGACAAAACTGCATTTTTTTCATGTGCACTTAAAAAAGGGATTGTTTAGACGTTTCAGAACAACTCTTTTTGTACGTTTGAATATCAACTTTTGATCCGTGATGTGTGTTATTCTTACCTTGTGCTTTTTTGGCAGATGGGGAGGATGACTCAGGTGCTGAAGGCGATTTATGGTGAAAAAATGTATAAATCGAGGAACCACCCTGACTGGGTTAAATTGGCAGAGAAGCCATCTTACCCGGTCGTGCCAGCACAAAGAGAAAATGAGTGCGGAATCTATGTTCTGAGGATGATGCAGTTGTATGACGGCCAACGTCTAGTTGAGAAAATTTTGAAATCCGACGTAACAACTTCTCTGTTTTCTTTTCACTTTTTTGTTCTTTATGACGACCTTTTTTAAATCACTTGTCTGCATTTGTTTTCTTTTTTTCAGCCTGCTGCTGAAGATTGGAAGGCGGAGTACATGTTCCAGCTGCTGTTCAATCCTTTGAACATGTTTAGAACATAACATGTTCAAAGGATTGAACAGCAGCTGGAACATGTACTCTGCCTTCATAACTATGTCCGGATGGCCGGACTAAGACCTTTGGCCGGACTCCCGGACTATGAAGATACAAGATTGAAGACTCTGTTCCGTGTCCGGATGGGACTTTCCTTGGCGTGGAAGGCAAGCTTGGCGATACGATATGAAGATCTCCTCCCATTGTAACCGACTCTGTGTAACCCTAGCCCTCTCCGGTGTCTATATAAACCGGAGAGTTTTAGTCCATAGGACAAACAACAATCATACCATAGGCTAGATTCTAGGGTTTAGCCACTCCAATCTCGTGGTAGATCTACTCTTGTACTACCCATATCATCAATATTAATCAAGCAGGAGTAGGGCTTTACCTCCACTGAGAGGGCTCGAACCTGGGTAAAAACATCGTGTCCCTTGTCTCCTGTTACCATCCACCTAGACGCACAGTTCGGGACCCCCTACCCGAGATCCGCCGGTTTTGACACCGACATTGGTTCTTTCATTGAGAGTTCCTCTGTGGCGTCGCCTTTAGGCCCGATGGCTTCTTTGCTCGTCAATCGCGACGCGGTCCAGGATGAGAATTTTCTCCCCAGACAAATCTTCGTATTCGGCGGCTTCGCACTGCAGGCCGACTCATTCGACCATCTGGAGCAGATCGAAAGCTACACCCCTGGCCATCAGGTCAGGTTTGGAAGCTTAAACTACACGGCCGACATCCGCAGGGACTTGATCTTCGACGGATTCGAGCCACGACCGGGCGCGCCTCACTATCACGATGGGCATGATTTAGCTCTGCCATCGGACAACACCCAGAGCGTCGCTCAGGTGTCTGCTCCGACCATTAGCTCGGAGCCCATCGCGCCAGTCGGGGACGGACGGTTGGACGCCGCCCCGGAAGCTGCAACCTCTATGGCGATAGAGCCGGATACCAGCCTAGTCCCTCGCAAGGCCCGTGACTCCAAGGTGCCGGACTCCGATCCGGACTCCATAAATCCCGCACCTCTTCCGATTAAGCCCGATTGGGCTCCGGTCATGGAGTTCACCACCGCGGACGTCTTTCAGCACTCGCCTTTCGGCAATATCCTGAATTCATTAAAGTCTCTCTCTTTGTCAGGAGAGCCCTGGCCGAACTACGGCCAACACGGTTGGGATGCGGACGACGAAGAAATTCGAAGCCCACCCACCACCCACTTCATAGCCACTTTGAATGAATTTGTATATGTATGTGTATTTTATATCAATAACTCATACAGTACGAGGCCGAGCAGTACGAGGCCGAGCCTAGAACGAGCCGGAGCAGGCGGCGACGCGGCTTGCCGCGGCGCCGCATGCGTAGGCGAGTCTGTCATGCCCCGTCGCCCCCTATCTATCTTAGGGGTGTGGCTCTGGGGGTTTTGCGAGGGTCCCCTTTGATGGAAAAACAGAATGTCCGCACTACGCCTGTCAACCAAGCGCATTGCGTGCGTTAGCGCGAGGCCGAGTAGGGGTGGGAAGGGGGGGTCGTGACCCCCCCTCCACATCCCCCTGCTAGGCCGAGCCTGG